>NC_056624.2:169387182-169692360 GCF_002870075.4 Lactuca sativa | reverse complement strand
ATAAACTATACACATTTCGTGAACTCTCAGAGTTTAAAGAATCAAACTTCAGCTTCTAATGATTTTTCTATGATTTTCCAAAAACAGTACAAAAAAGTTAAAACTAGTTAAACAACTTTCAATTTATTAACACCTTGTAACATGCTGAGCAAAGTGTTTAGCAATAAAAATTTCTATGTGTTGAATGTATTTTCTTGTTAGTTTAATATCACAAATAGAAATAGTCATTCATTATGAGATTTCCAATTACCACAAACATATGTAATACACTATAATAGGTATAGTTTATGGTTCCTTACACTTCAAATACACTACAAAAAGGGGTTCAATTACACTACAGAAAAGGTTTTTTATTCCCTATACATGTAAAATCATTAACGTAAATTGTGAGACACTACTTCATTGTACTCTCAGAGTACTAGTAAAATTCTTGAAGTTATAGTCGGAGTCTCTTGTAGGGAAAGCATGATAGTTGTGTATAAATCTATATTCGGATTGACAACCCACACCCAAGCTTCTTGCAACAACCCGGGTGGTAGGTCGAGGGTGACAAATGTCATAACATTCCGACGCCTTAAGAACATCGTCACATGTATTCTATGTCATAGCATGCTTAGAACGACTCACATAGGGAGTTAACGAAACATATAGTTTACGGGGATTTATTATTTAATATGGGTTTAATTTATGTCAATTAAAAGCCACCTTTACTACTATAAGTATGGAAATTTTCTTGTACATTTCGGTCTTTGGGTACTAAGACTACACTCATTTCATAAGGAAAATATTGGATTTTTCTTGAAACACGCACACTCATTTACAAATAAAGGTTTTAAATCCTACATGCAAAAAGTTTATGCACTCACCAACTTAATTCTTGACACTTTTTCAAAATTACTTGTATTCTTAGGCAATCAATGAAACCAGGTAACCACAAGCTTTTGAGGATGGAATGCTTCGGCGCTTGACAAACTATTTTTGATATCATATTGTAATCAATTTTGAAATATGTAACAATTGGAACTATGTAACTTTTTCGATTATATTTATGAATGGTTGTATGTACTATGATCACTATTATACTCGTTTGTCATGATACTACGCATGAAGTCCTCCACCCCCGTACGTTTCCGCCATCCGAGGTTTGGGGGTGTGACAGATTGGTATCTAAGCATCGTTTATAGTGAACTAAGTATATCGCGCCACATAAGATATACAAACTATAGACACATTTGGGACAAACCCTCTGATTTAAACAAATTCATACACATATACTTTTGGAAATAAAAGTATTTCACATTAAAAGTATAAGTACATGCATACGTGTTTGTGTAGTATCGTGACTAGGATGAATATAAAAACAAAAGAAGGTGAGTTGCACGCTGCGGATGTGCCCTGTGGTATGTAATCAGGTTTGGGAAGGATATAGCCTGATCAACTATATCTGTAACATAACAATTAAAATACCATAGGAATATTTTTATGTCGCTCTAGCGCAATATTCATTACATGCCTCTTACACCCCCCCCCCCCCCCAATTCTCGCATAGACGACATGACAAGATTTTACCTACCAGGAGACCCCTAGCACCCGAACCAAGGAAACGGAGGATGGATAGAAGAAGATCCCGAGGAATTGTTCGAAGAGGGTCTGGAGGAAGATCTTGGAGGAGACGGAGACGAATAAGGAATGGACGAGGACTCCAAGGAGGAGCCCAAGGTCTACAACCCAAACCCTGTCCCCGTACCCAGACAACAATTCCAGGGTCCAACGCCTCGATGGGCCGAAACCTTGAACCTATGGAGCCAAGAGCAGGGGCAACACCCTCCTTTCTGGATACATAGGGACTTCCACAACCTCGACGAGGGAGGTTCAGCCGATAGATCCCTCCCTGTCAGAGTCCACCGCATCCCGCGCCAGGCTGACCAAACCCGAGTCTCGTACAACCAACTCCTTGCAAATAACACAATCACCCAAGTCAAAACTGCTAGACTTCAGCGACTGGACCGAGATCGTGACCAAACCAGGCACCTCACTGAAGCCCTCCAGAGGGAGCTAGCCGCAGCCCTGATCGAGGTTCAGATGCTTCGAGAAAATCATGCCACTCTAGAGAGGCGCCTTACCGAAGTGGAGCGCCAAGCGGCGGAATTCAAAGACCAGAGCAGCAACTGCCGAGAGTTTCAACACCCGTCTTGATATAGATTAGGTTTATGAGTATGCGTTGGTGCTACTCTCCCCTATGTGTAGTTTCAACCCTGTGATGAAGTGGATACACTTGTCGAGGGATTTATTTGCTATCAAAACTTTTCCTGCATTGATGTAGACCTGTGTCAAGGTTAAATCTTTCCAAACTCTAAGTACTAAATCATATCAATGAAATGGGCATGCATATTATTTCATTGGGAGCACTACCACTACATTCATAACAGTGTATATCATTATTGGGTGAAATATACAATTGTTTAGTGTATACACTAACGTCATATATAGTTAAGAGTCTAATGACTTAGAAATGGTGAGTCCGCTTTAGGTCCTGTTCCTTGTTTGGTTGTGGGCTTAGGGCAGACCCATTAGGATCGAAGGTATATTCAATCTTAGGTATATATAACCAAGTATACACCAAGAAATTGTGGGAAGGACCTAGTATGAATAAAATTACAAGATTACATGCAGACACCACTATTAAAAATTCACAAGTTCGGAGGTACGAACAGTCATTATGAATTGTTTTTAGAACACTATAAAAGTCGGAACATGATACGCTCAGAACGAAGATAAACTTAGTTAGATAACTCTCGATGTATAGCCACTTCTAAAGACTCATTATTGTCTCATCTTGTAAACCTTATGGTTGAAAGATACCTTCTTCGTAGACATATAGGGTGTAATCATACCAACATTAATGCACCGAATCTCATCAGAACTCCCCAGCTAAGCATGCTTAGGACGATAATAGTACTTGGATGGACAAACTAAACACTCGTACAAAACCTGCTTCAACCCACTACCATAACCCCATCTTAGGAATGTTTAACAGAAACATTGAAAGTAGTTCAACAAAGTGCAAAATTTATATATGTGTATATGAATGGTAAGAATGTAACTAGCATTGATCATCACTACTCACAAGATCGTTTCTCTCCATGCAACAAAATTATGTCTTCACAAGGAGGTAACCAGCCAACTGGCAAGGCACCAATTATGCAGATAAACTCTGCTACTTTTCAAGATGCGGTTACAACAGTCGTGACAGCCTTCATGGCACAACTCAATGCTAACAAAGCTAGCTGGAGCAGAAGCGGTGCCGACAATACTAATCGCAGTAACAATCAAGGACCCCAGTGGGTGCCTACCATCGAAGACACCTCAGACCACAAACCTAAGAGCAAGACACGAAGATTTTGGAACAAAAAGGAGTGCAGCTTATCCTAGAAAATTGCTAAAAGTCAACAACCTTTGACCGCCTCTGCAACTTCAACAGCAGTCTCGACACCTGCCTCGACATCCGCCACAACATATGACGCTCCATTTCATATAAGTCAATATGTTGGAACCCTTTCGCAATGTAATAAGTGTAACCTCCATCACACCGAAGTGTGTCGAAAGATGCATCGCAAGAACTTCCACAGGAAAGGACGCACTAACCATTTCGGTAGGACTCTGGCCCAACACATCACCACGTATGCCAACACCAGTGTGAGCCTAGTATGCTACCTATGCGGTGAAACAGGACACTTCAAGAGGGACTTGCCAACCGAGAGGAATGACGGAGGGACAGGAGGAGTGTGACAACCGAACCAGCAGAAGCAACAAGGAACCTCACTAGGACTCTTAGGAATGTTTAAAAAAACAAAAAAACAAGAATATTTAAGTACCGTAAGTTTGTATAGTACGTGGTATGTTTGCTAAGATTATTGTCTTTTAAAAAGTAGTTAAAATACCCTTTCGTTCAATTAAATCAAAAAACTTATATATGAACTTAGGATCCTTATAGGTGAGCTGTGATGACTTAGTGCATACATCAGGGTTACTTATAATTAAGATATTACAGGCTTAGAGTGAGTGATTCCACCTTAATTCTCGTTGCTTGTCTGGTTGTGGATTTAGGGCAGAGTCACTCAGTCGATAGTTTTATCAATCTTAATTACACATGACTGGTATACACCAAGCGATCATAGAGGGACCTGATAGGGATCATAATATGAAGTATCATCACTAACTATTGGAACACTCTTACTACCAGTGCTAGCTGTTGCAGTATGAATCATTTGTAGTAACAATAGCACCGATCAAAACAGAACGCACTAACAAGAATCAAAGGATGCACTATCTCTCTGATGAATATTTCTTTCGAATCCAACTTAACACATGTTTCACTAAGAAGATCCGATGTCGATATTCAATATGGAATTGTTTTGGTCCTCACCTTACCAATTGCATGTGCTACGAAAAGACCCTTTGCCTAACCAACTAAACATCAAAACCCTAGTCACTCATAACCACAAATCAGACACAGACCTCTGGATCATCTCTCGTTATGAAACCCCGAAGTACTCAAGGGAGGAGCATTATACCTTCCGAGACCTTTTCAAGGTATTCCCAGCAGACCCTTCGGGAATACCACTCATGCAATAGATACAATTCAAGCATAAGGGCTTGGGATGAATAAATTTAACCTACTACTACTAAGTGTATATGCGAGGATGATATATAATTAACATTCTGCGGACATTGGATGTGTGTTCCCGCCTTATTTATTGTTCCTTCTCTGGTTGTGGACTTGGGGCAGAGGTACCCATCCGACTGTCTTACCAATCTTAATTATATATGACCTGTATGCACAAGGTGATGATAGATGAACCAGGTATGAGTCCTACCATGAACTCCGGGACAAAAGCTACCTAGGACTGAGAGTGAATGTTCTACCATTCAAAAGAATCTAGTCAAGTAAACCAAACCCATACTAGCATCAAGGTTGCCCCAATCGAAGCTCCCTATGGCCGCAAGAGTAGATCGCCACTGTGTTGGGCCGAAGTGGGTGACACACAACTAACTAGAGGGCAAGTCCCTAACAACACCCTCATTGGCCCAGAAAATCATAAGAGAGACAATGGAGAAGATCGTCCAAATTCGGGAAAGACTGAAAGTATTCCGAGATCGAAAAAAGATTTACACGGATAAACAACACAAAACCTTGGAATTCCATATTGGTAATTGTGTTTTATTTAGGGTTTCGCTCTGGAAGGGAATGATACGTTTTGGAAAATGTGGGAGACTAAATCCAAGGTACATCAGACCACTCAAGATCCTCGCACGAATTAGCCTGGTGGCATACAAACATCGATTACCCTAGGGGACTCTATAACATACACCCCATCTTTCATGTGTACGTCTAACTTAAAGAAGTGCTTATCTGATGAGACTCTCGCCATCCTGCTTGACGAAATTGAAATCAACGAGAGTCTCCACTTCATAGAAGAACCGGTAGAAATCATCGACCAGGAAATCAAAAGAACAAAACAAAGTCGCATTCCCATTGTGAAAGTCCGATGAAATGCTAAACGAGGACCCGAGTTCACCTGGGAACATGAATATCAAATGAGGAAAAAATACCTGCATCTTTTCCCCAACACTTAAAGTCCCCGTCGAAATGCAAATTTTGGAGCGAAATTCCTTCTAACGGGGGGATAATGTGACAACCGTCAAATTCGGGTCAGAGTCAAAGCCAAATCAGGGCCAATGATTCGAAAACAGTAAGTACGATATGTACTTATTTAGTAGGATTTACTCTATGTTCACTAATGTACAAACACCTTGTATCAATACAAAGTATCACTCGAAAGTTTCACATATTCAGAGATTCAAAACCCTAGTAGGGTAAGTGAATGGAACGATCCGATAAAACACTATTACATACCCTTCGGGGGTTTGTAGCTTTCATGACGAATCATAATAGGGAGCGTAAACCCCGCAATACAGGGATGAACACTATTAACAATCACACACAAAGTCTCTTTTTGAATCTCTTAACTTTTTACTAAACATTGGGGGCACCCAACCCCTGTAGCGTATTCAAAAATTACTCGAGACGGGAAGATTTCACGAGAAGAAGCAAAAGGAACCAAAACCACCTATGGACCGAACCCACCTTCGGTCCAGAGTCAATTCTGGCCTGAGACCTCCTTCGGTCCATACTACTGCGGTTCAAGATCGCTTTCGGTCTGAGGCCACGTTCGATTTATCTCACTGCGGCACGGCCCAGACTAATTTCAATTCCAGACTACCTTCGGGTCATTACTACCCATAGTTCAATCCATTTTCGGTTCGTAGCCTTATAAAATGAGACCTCGCACCGCCTTTCCCCTCAACCTCACAACTCAAAGACCCAAGTAGAAAACCCAAAAGGGACCCCCTTGGTTCGGGGCCCTCTAAGCCGGGAACACGGCCCTCTAAAATGAACCGGACAATCTCCACATGTTCCAGAATGCTCTTCTCATTTGGAAACCCTCATCCGGAACCAACTCACCTTGAACGGATCCGCACCAGACGAGCTTCGCGGCCTCGGAAGGCCAAGGCCACTCCGGACCCATAGATAACTCCGGATCCATAAATGACTCCGGATGCATAAACGCCTCGGGACGAACGTCCCTAGCTCCGAACAAACGCTCCCGATTCCCGGACACTTCCATTTGTTTCCAACCTTGGAGGGATAGAACACGATTGTGATGTATTAAACCCATTATTTTAATCATATTATGGGGAAATCCTCGCTATAAACCATATCTTTTGTGCAAGATATTCTTCAAGGGACGGTTGACTTTCCCCAAAAATTTATGACACAACCTATTCCCCATAACCACTCTATGATTACTTTATGGAACTATTCACATCATACCTAAGTAAATCAATATCTTTCTCCCAACATTCCGTCAGATTTCCCTGCCCCAAATCCACTCATTAGATCCTTAATCCTCACCTATAAAACCCCACTCATATCCTCCGAAGGCACAGTTTTTCTCCCTCCCATTTCTCTCTGGAACTCGAAGATCCCCAAGAAGTTCTCAACTCTCACTTCATTCTTGGTAAGTTCATCATTATCACCCTTGAATATTCTACCCTCTTCCATTCAAATCTCGGATTTCTTATACAAATATCGTTATATTTGTTCTTAGGATCTTCAAATCTTCAAGCATCCTCCAAGTATTCTTGACTTGGACACCAATTTCCTTCAACCATCCATCTAGGGGAGTCACTCAAGGTGAGTTCATACACCTATACTCTCACGTTTTACTCAAGTTTTAAGGGGGGGAATACAAGTTACAACACTAAAATACATTATAACTCAACCAACAGCCTTCAATAGAAATGTTGGTGCAAATAGTTCAGGTTAACACCTTTCTAATGACTACTTGCACATCCTCATATGATTTTTATACAACTTATGGTGGTTTTTACAAAACTACCTATCATTTCGAAAATAAACTCGGACCAGTCTGTGAATATGGGCATTTTCGCACTCGTTAGAGACCACTAAAAATCAAAATAAAAATTAGGAATAAACTATACACATTTCTTGAACTCTCAGAGTTTACGAAATCAAACTTTGGCTTCTAATGATTTTTCTATGATTTTCCAAAAGAGTACAGAAAAGTTAAAACTAGTTAAACAACTTTCAATTTATTAACACCTTGTAACATGCTGAGCAAAGTGTTTAGCAATAAAAATTTCTATGGGTTGAATGTATTTTCTTGTTAGTTTAATATCACAAACAGAAATAGTCATTCATGATAAGATTTCCAATTACCACAAACATATGTAATACACTATAATAGGTATAGTTTATGGTTCCTTACATTGCAAATACACTACATAAAGGGGTTCAATTACACTACAGAAAAGGTTTTTCATTCACTCTACATGTAAACTCGTTAACGTAAATTGTGAGACACTACTTCATTGTACTCTCAGAGTACTGGTAAAATTCTTGAAGTTATAGCCGGAGTCTCTTGTAGGGAAAGCATGATAGTTGTGTATAAATCTATATTGGGATTGACAACCCACACCCAAGCTGCTTGCAACAACCCGGATAGCAGGTCGAGGGTCATAAATTTCATAACATTCTAACGCCTGAAGAACCTCGTCACAGATCTTCTATGTCATAGCATGCTTATAACGACTCACATAGGTAGTTAACGAAACATATAGTTTATGGGGATTTATTATTTAATATGGTTTTAATTTATGTCAATTAAAAGCCACCTTTACTACTATAAGTATGGAAATTTTCTTGTACATTTCGGTCTTTGGGTACTAAGACTACACTCATTTCATAAGGAAAATATTGGATTTTTCTTGAAACACGCACATTCGTTTACAAAGAAAGGTTTTAAATCCTACATGCAAAAATTTTATGCACTCACCAAATTAATTGTTGACATTATTTCAAAATTACTTGTATTCTCAGGCAATCAATGAAACCAGGTAACCGCAAGATTTTGAGGATTAAATACTTTGGTGTTTGACAAACTATTTGTGATATCATATTGTAATCAATTTCGAAACATGTAACATTTAAAACTATGTAACTTTTTCGATTATATTTATGATTGGTTGTATGTACTATGATCACTATTATACTGGTTTGTCATGATTCTAGACATGAAGTCCTCCACCCCTGGCATTTCCGCCATCTGAGGTTTGGTGGTGTGATAGGATTTGTCTAGTCCATGCGAAACTTTCCGGTCTAGGAGAAGTTCTAAAGCTCAAGGAAAGGTTCCGAGTCAGACGGGAATTCTGAGGCTAATCCGAAGCTCTGTAGTAAGAGGTGTTCCGAAAATGAATAGTGTATTCTAAAATGAGTTTGTTCTTTTGGGTTTGCTATTCCTGTTTTGGCTGTTTTCAACATAGGAATGGTTAGGATGATATCGATGTTTATGAAAAAGTTTTGAGAGAGATTTGGGAGAGAGAGAGAGAGAGACTTTGTTTGTGACCTTTGTCAGTGTTTGGCCCCGTAATACAAGGTTCGTAAACCCCATTACGCCTCATTATGAGTGTTTTACTCTGCTGAAGGGTACTTAATAGTGTGTTATAGAGTCATTACATCACTCACCTTGGTCAGGGTTTAGAATTTCTGAACATTTGAATGCTCTGAGTGATACTTTGTATTATGATAGAAAGTTGTACAGAAGAAAACATAGAATATACCCTGTCATACGAGCACTAAATGAGTTTATCGGTTTGACATGTTGACTTTTGTTGACCTTGACTTGACCAGAATTTGACGGTTGTCACATGATTCTTGCATGTCCTTATTTTATATGTTTTCGGACTTCGGTCCAATGTGGGGGAAAGCTCGGGGAACGTTTATATGCTTCTAGATTTCAGTCCGATGTCGGGCGGGCTCGAGGAATATTCATATGTTTATGTTATGTGATTATGTTTATATGTATTTGTTGATATGTTTATATGTATACCGAGATATGCTCGGTTCCAGACGTGGCCCGATGTCGGATCTTGGTCCGATGTCGGGCGGGGCTTGATGTCGGACTTGTCCGATGCCAGGCGGGGCCCGATGTAGCGGGCAAGGCCCAATGTTATGTTATTATGTGATTATATGTATGATATGTGGTAGTTTGGGGAGACTTACTAAGCTTCGTGCTTATAGTTTTCAATTTTGGTTTTAGGTACTTCCGGTAGCAAAGGGAAGAGCTCGGGATGACTACAATGCACACATCATGATTTTAGCCTAGGATGTTTTACTCTGATATGATTGAGATGTGTTTTGATATTATACACTGATTTGATATAATGATTTATGTTTTTGACGTAATGATTTTGATAGCTATGGTTTATTTTAATAATCAAAAATGAAATTTTTGGACTGTATTTTTGGGGTGTTTCAGTTCTTTATATGCACAGAAAGGTATTGACAAGCCCCACAACCTTATCTAATTACTTTTGACTTGAAACACATCGAACTAAAACCCTTAATTCATAAAAGAAGTCTGAAACATCACTTTTCTCATTTTACCCTTTGACTCCAAGATACAAACCAAGGCTTTAATCATTTATCCAACATTATCATCATCATCCAATAAGGCCTAAACCTCATTCCTATGAATATCAAGTCCTTTACTTGATCCATTTATTGTTCACATTAATCCTGAAATAAGAAACTTCACGAAACAGGATGTTACATTTACGTCGAAACGTTGAGCGCCTTGAATTTATACCGATACATGCATAAAAATTAGTTTTTTTTAAGTTAACAAATAAAAATTATTATATGTGACCCGATTCATACTAGGAAACATACATAAAATTAAGCACAGAAACATAAAAATATTATGTTGAAACGTAGACAAACTCAAATATAATACATTTTTTGAAGTTAACGAATAAAAGTTATTATATGTGATCCGACTCATATATAAAATTAAGCATGTAAAAATAGTTTTTTGGTTAATGAGTGAAAGTTCTTAAAGAAAATCAAATTATATATACCACAAAGAATAAACACCAAATTTTAGAAAATGGATGGTGTAAAAAATATTAAAAAAGTTCAAAGTGAAATTTTAAAAAGTAAATGGATGGAAAAACCAAAAACTGATAAACGTAAAATAGTAGGCTATATTTCGCATGTTGTGGAATTATAATTAAAATATTGATAAATATATATTACTAAAATAAACATATTCTTGTTTGTAACTTTAAATTAATAATTTTTATACTAATTTATTATAAAACATTCTAAGTATTTTAAATACGGATTATCAAACATGGATGTATGAAGTTATTTTCCTAATCGATTTATGAGTATCTAATAATAGATCCCAGATTTTTTTATTTTGGAACAGCGGAATAAAATAAAACTAGCAAGAAGCTATAAAGAGAATTACATCAAAATAGTAGCAGAAATAGGATTATGAAGCCAATAAGACCAACTAATCTTGGTTTTACTACACCTATTAGAAATCCAAACATAAGATTTATGAGCAACATCATAAAAAATCATAGATTTCTTAGGCGAATCTGCTATGAAAATAACATCGTTCCTGAAATTCCAAATGCACCAAAAGGCAGTCAAGATCACAGCATCTAAAGCTTTGCACGGACCAATACGCCTGATGATAG
Source organism: Lactuca sativa (assembly GCF_002870075.4). Lineage (NCBI taxonomy): Eukaryota > Viridiplantae > Streptophyta > Magnoliopsida > Asterales > Asteraceae > Lactuca > Lactuca sativa. The sequence goes on along the minus strand of NC_056624.2, from coordinate 169,681,227 downwards.
TATCAGCCCATTTGAAAAGAGAATCCACAATCAACTGGGAAGGGCAGTTAACACCCCACCAAATCGCGATACGGGACCATAAAGCACATAAATCAGAACACTCGGTAAAAATATGGTCACCAGTCTCCACTCTAGAAGAACAAACCGGGCAGAGAATAAAATCCACCATGATGCCCCTATAGGATAGGCGTTCTCTAGTAGGGATACTAGACAATCTGATCCACAAAGTAAGAATGTTGATCTTAATTGGAACCCAATTATTCCAATGAGTAGAAGTACCTCCGTTACTAAGAGTATAACCATCCAAGAGTTTTCGAGCCGAAGATATAGAAAAATTATCTGACACGTCGATAACACAACCCAGTCTATCTGGAACCGGCCTAAGATGGAAATCCTGCAAAAAACAGATAAGAGTATGCCATTATTCCTATTCCGCACCACCTCTAGGATCATGTCTAAGAGTATTAACACCCCAACCCAAAGACAGACTATCTATAATAGAAGCATTTCTATGCATATCCAATGCATAGATTCTAAGGAATAAAACAGACAAAGGCGTATCATCTCTCCAAACATCGTACCAAAAAGAAGTGCGAGTACCATCACCAACTCTGATAGGACAAAGAGATTGAAGGTCGATATCTTTCTAGCGTAACTGAGTAAACATACGAACTACCCCTCCCCAGGATCCATGGCCAGTAATAGGGAATTTCAAGTTCCTGCAAGCACCATCCAAACCATATATAGATTTTATCACTTTAACCCATAGGAGGTCAGGGCAATGATAAAAACTCCACCAGCACCAAAAAATCATAGCTCTATTGAAAGAGAAAAGACTACTAATCCCCAAACCTCCATCATCCCTGGAGGTTAAAACTTTGTCCCATCTAACCCAATGCATGTGACGCTCATCACTATCTGCACCCTAAAAAAATCTCGCCCTCAAACTTTCAAGATCCTTCAAAACCGAAATGGGAGCAAGGAAAATAGACATCAAGTAACTCCCAAAAGAACCCAAGACAGACTTCACCAAAGTAAGATGACCTCCAAATGAGAGACACTTAGCCTTCCAGTTAGAGATCTTGGAACGAAACCTATTGATCATAGGGGCCCAAGAGGATTTTCGAGTCATAAGCTGACCCACCGGGATTCCAAGATGAAAAAAGGGAGCATAGAGGCTGCACAACCAATCCTGTTAGCCACCACAAGAACACTGGAAAAAGAAATTCCAACACCAATCAATTTAATTTTAAGTATATTGATTTTAAGCCCAGAAGACAAGTAAAAACATTGAAGGATACGAAGGAGACAATTAGCGTTCTCAGGGTCCCAAGGAGTGATCAACATAACATCATCTGTGTACAAGAGATGAGAAATCTCGATTCCAGAAATAGAAAATCCTCTGAGAGAATTCCCAGCACGAGCCCTCATCAAAGCAATGTGAAGACCTTCCATAGCCAAAATAAACAGAAAAGGGGATAAAGGGTCGCCATGTATTAACCCTCGGTGAATTTGAAATTCATCAGTCGAGGATCCATTAACAAGCACAGAAGCTCTAGCAGTGGATAAAAGCTCCTTAATCCACTGACACCACATGGACCCAAAACCCATAATGGACATAATTTCCAATAAGTAGTCCCAAGATAAGGAGTCAAAAGCCTTCTTAAAGTCAACCTTGATAAGCATCAAAGGATTATTGGAAGACTTACTCCAAGTAACCAATTCAATTAGGAGAAAGGGGCCATCCAAGATCTGTCTACCCTTGATAAAAGTAGATTGCTCAAGGCTAACGACACTATGTATAACTTCCACTAGATGATTAGCCAGAAGTTTGCCAATAATTTTGTATCTTTTAGAGTCTTAAGATCTCTCACTTTTGGAATGATAGTGAAAAACGAAGCATTACATCCCTTGGTTATGACAGAATGATGGAAAAAGTGGTGAACAAAAGCCTCAACATCAATAGTAACAAGGTCCCAATATCTTTTAGAAAATCCAAAAGTAAACCCGTCAGGGCCAAGGGCTTTATTAGAACCACGGTCCCAAATAGCCTTTTTTATCTCCTCACGGGAAAAAGGGGACTGCAAGTAATCAACCTGCGTTTGGGATAAGTTACTAAAAAGAGCATCATCTGTTACCGGTCTCCATGAAAAGTTCTTCTGAAATAAAGACTGAAAATAATTGTGAAAACCTTATTTAACCTTGACCAGATTATCCACCCACATGTCATCGATCATCAAACCACGAATGGCAATTTGTCTCCTTTTATGATTAAGCATGCCATGGAAAAATTTAGAATTCTCATCCCCTTAAATGCCCTACTAAATTTTAGCTATTTTAGCAAGATCAACTTGAACGAGATGATCAAGATCATACATCTCCTTCAATAAAGAAACTCTTTGTTCTCTCAAGTTGGCAGAGCCTTCATCCTCCATGAGCCTAATATCAATAGACTCTGATAAATCTTGCAAAATTTTCCTTTTATTACCGACCATAGCCCGGTGATTGGAGTTCCACTCCTTGAGATTAGATTTAAGAAATTGAAATTTTTTCTTAAAGATAACCCAAGGGTTAGTCAACTCTGTCTCCACCATCTTGGTAGCCCAAGCCTCCCGAACAATGTTATCAAACCCCACCATATCAAACCAAGAATGAAATAAGCGAAAATGATTTGGACCATAATCTACTCGATGCTTTAGAAGAAGAATAGGGCGGTGATCAGGAATATTCTTTCCAAGACCATAGCTGAAAGGTGAAGAAAAAATTCCAAAAAGCCTTCCGTAACCATAAATTTATCAAGCTTGCTAAATTTGGAACCTCATTTATCGCTCCAAGTAAATCGAGAGCCACCCAAAGGAACGTCGACAAGATCAAGAGAATTAATAAAATCATTAAAAACTCTAGCAGAATACATATTAAAAATCAAACCCAATCTCTCAGACTCGTTTCTAACTTCATTGAAGTCGCCCATAACAATACATTCCCCCGTAGAGTTGGAGATAAAATCATAAATTTCATTCCAAAGAAGTCTTTTATTACTAATCCCTTGTGGAGCATAGAAAACTATAAAATTCTCTAGGATACCCGAACGAACCCAAACCGCTTCTATAATAACATATTTGTCATGAATGAAAACATGGTTTTGTGAAATCAAATCCACATCCCAAATGACAAGAATACCCCAAGAAGCTCCATGGGAGGGAGAAAAAGCATGCATAAAGGAAGAATTACCCCCAAAAAGATCTAGCCATAACTAAGTCGATGCTCTCTAACTAAGTTTCTTGAATAGCTAAAAAATTGATTTTATGACAATTACAAAGATTTTTTTTATCAAACTCCTCTTATCACTGGAGCCCGCCCCTTGGATATTTATTGATAAACAATTCATTTTGGAACTTGCCTGTCAACGTGCCCTTTTAGAATTTCTGTAACACGATCCATACAACCGTCCATATTATACCCCAACGTTTCTCCCATAGCAATAGTTTTTTGTAATTCATTTAGGAATGAATTATTTTTTCCAATGCCACCTGAAACACCTTGGTTGTTCCCTGAAAACGAAACCCGTTGGTTTGAGAATCCTGGTGGATGCGATAGATCCTCATCAGAACAGTTAATGCCCGAGACTCGACCATAAGCTCAAGAAAAACCCAACAGTTTGCTATTTGGCCTGTCCTTGGGAGACCAAGTTTCTGTAAAAACAACATTCGTGCCCCTTATTTTCAGATTTTCTGCAGTTGCATTCCGAGGATGATTTGAGAAAAAAGGAGTTGAGGTTGTCGAGGTGGCGTCCGAAGCATCAGCTGGAGCAGCTGGAGCATTTTTTATAGCAAAAGTTGTTGTTGTCACAATCTTTGCAACACCAGGGGCTGTCGTCGCATACTTGACAGCATCAGTGGGATTTTGTGTTGCTTCCTGCATGTCTTCAGCTGGTGTAGAGGGTGGAGTTGGGTCGTGATTACTAGGATTCTGGTGACCAGCATGAGCAAGACCTGGGCCAGTAACAGGAAGAGATTCATGTGATGTTGAGTCTTCATTTATTGGGATAGAATTCTGGTTTTTCCCCTGGAGTGTAACTTTATGAATCTTGGTTGATTTTTTAATTTCCTCTTCTTTATCCATTTCTCTCATAACATCATAAATACCAAAAGGATCAAATGAGGCCTCTTCCTTATCAATTAACGAGTCATTGCTATTGCTACCATCATGATCTTGTTCAAATCTATAAGTCGCGTCAACACTATCATTGTCAATGTTGTTGAATTCACACATGAATGTAGGATTCCAACCGGGAGCTTCTTTGATACGAATGGGAAAAAGTTCACCATCAATGCTAATTTTGATTACTTCAGAAATTATGCCAAGAAACGAGGTGATAATACAAACACGTGACTTGTAGACATCTTCACCAATGTTGTCATCAAGATGTGCAATTGAGCCCCATTTGGCTAAAATATGCCTAAAAGAATTCTTGCTCCAAGCGCGAAGAAGAAGACCTTCAACATCAACCCACACAATACAGTCAGATTGCAAGAAATTTTTATCCCATTTTCTTTTTTTCAGTGATCCAATGATTAACTGCATCGTTGGTCAAAAAATTTTTACAAGCTTCTTTGGATTTGAATTCAAACATCACCCACAAACCACCCACATATCTAATAATAAAGTTATCAAAACCTTCATCATGGCATAACATTCCCAGGTTGGGAAGAGTGTTAAAGTCATGGGCCTTGGCTAAACATGCCAGTTTTTTATTATCAATAACAAAATTCCCAGATTCAAGAACAATGGTTATTTCAGCTTTGTCAGAAGATGAAAACTCATTGTTACCACCTCTTACTACATTTACATATGAAACAGGTAATTTCTCCTGATTCTTCACCTCCTTAGGTGGTTCCATATAGGAGTTGGTTGCTTTTTTTGAGTACGAGGAGCAGAGGCAAACAATTGGTAATATCCAAACCAAACTTCACAAAAAATTTTAATCATAAGATCAACGTTGACATTACCCAAAAATCTAACAAAACCAAAGCGTTTCCCCATTCGTGACAGCTTTTTGGAGATGAATACATCACATACTTTTCCTAACCGAGAGCATGCACGCCAAATATCGGAATGTATAATGTATTCTGGGAAATTTGTGATATAGAACGAATGTGAACCAGACCTGGATGATGCACGGATTGTTTCAATAGAGGCCTTGTGAATGTTATACTTATTCATCTTCCAACCTTCGCCAAGAGAAGAACGAGAATGATTAGAGACCATTGCAATGATCAGATATCGGAAGAAACTACACCAGAAATCTTCACCAGAATGCGATCAAACCAATGAGAAATTAGGTAGAGAGAACACCCCACTAAGGAAAGACGATCAGGTGATAAATCAGACCCAGGCCCTGCCGGCGTTTGCACCCGTCGGAGAAGAAGGGCTGAGCCGGAAAAAAGCGTCGCCGATCACAGAAAAACCTCCGAAATCGCCGATGATAATATTTCGTATACTTTTCTTTATTAGTTTAAAGTCGCATTAAGAAATCTTAATAGCTACTACCCGTGAAAAAAAACTCAATTTAGATAGACGTATTTTATCCTCTCTAATGAAAGTTTTTTCGTCACTTGTCACAATGTCTTTTAATTTGCCAAATGTCATTTTGTGGTTATTTTGATTTTTTTTCATATCTCATTTTATGTGTTTTTTCTATTTTATTAAATTTCACATAATATTTTAATATAATAATTACAATAAATGTAGGAATAAATGGATATTAATTTCATTAATAAACTTACCTTTTAATTTCAAAATTACCAAAATTAAAGCTCATTAGTTTCTTTTCTTTATTTAAATTATTTGTTTAAATTTAAAAGATAAAAAACATTTCATTATAATAATTCATTATTTTTCTTATTTTCTTATAAATTCAAAGTTTTAAAATATTTTAACCTTTATAGTTAACTTTTTTTTAATAAACCCATGTAATATATGAATTGCACAACTAGTGTAGTTGTGATATTATTTCAATGAAATATATCTATATATTGTGTGTGAATTTGGAATTACGATGTAAGTTTTATATTTAACATCTATTTATACCTTTATTATTTTTAATGAATTTTAAAACTATCTTTTGATACATGTTTTATATTTAAACTTTTAATTTTTTTAATTTAATTTAAACTGTCTATTTTGAGGAAACAAATTATTATTATAAAAAATAATTTTTAATCAATTTTTTTTGTTAATTTGACATTTTTATTTAGATCTTATATTATAACTTTTTAACTATTTAGAAGAAATAGGTTTTGAATATATTAAAAAAATTATGTTTTGAATTAAACATCATATTTAGATTAAAAAATTAAGTATATTGTATTGAGAATAGATAATTAATATTGAAATTATAATAATATTGGATTTAATGTATTAATTTAAAAAGAAGCTGAAACGTTTGGGTTTCAAATGAAGGTGGTTGAAGAAAAATATCTCTATTATCTATTATAATAAATGGAGATTTATTTTGATACGTGTCAATCTTTCATAAGTTTTGACATTTATCATTTTGTGATATTTTGAAATAAATAATATCCACATGTCAACTTTTGTTTTTTTTTTATTTTAAAATTAAAAAGCCACATAATATTTATACTTATATATATAAAGTATAAATGTAATAAATGTGATATCATATAGCAATTAATATCTTTTTTTATTCCTTATTCAAAAATCTAATTTTAAAAAATGGTTATTGTTTACACTTTATGATTACCCATGGTCACAAACTTAATCTTTCATACCTAAAAATATCAAAAGTAACGATGTGAGCAAAAATGAACATTCATGCAAAGTTTGTAAAACACAAGGACCGTGTTTGTCGAAAGAAAATTAGCAAAGACTAAGTTTCAGACATTTGATAAACCATAATGACTATTTATATAACTTTATTCTTATTAATCTTTAGTAATAAAATTAATAAATATGAATTCATAAATGGAAAGTTATTATATGTATTAATATATATTAATTATTATTAATATATTGATAGAAATACAAATTCACAAATGGAAGGTTGTTATGTATATTAATACATATCAATTTATATATTAATAAAAGTAATTAATATGAGATGGCATTTGAATAAAAAAGAAAAAAAATATAAAAATGATAAATGAGAAAAAAATATTCTAAATTTTTTTTTAGAAAATAACATGTATCAAAATCAATGAAAAGTTAATATTCAGAAAAAAATAATCTTTATTTATTAGGATAAAAAACTATTCACATGTGTTAACGATTTTTTTCTTAGGTTTAAAATGTTTATTTAAATTGTAGTTAACTGCTTTAGTAATCATCGATGCAATATTTTGAAATCATACGAAAAAACCATGTCAAAAAGCCAAAAGTTGGACTAAAGTATAGAGGCAAACCATAAGAGTATCCCCAACCCACTCTCATTCTCCATTTTTTCCTCCATTTCTTTCCTATTCTTCTCCAACCCTCTCTCATATATTCCCCCATTTTGGGGGATATGAATAGTATTACACCAAATATGGTGTTATACTATTTATTTCTCCAAAAATAGGGATGAACTTTGCGTTGTCGGTTTTAGTCCCTCTATTTATATATTTATACATTTCTAGTTTGTTTTTACCTACTAATTATAATTTAAACATAATATTTAATACTTATAATATTTTGTTATATATTAAATTATATTAATTAATTATAAATATAAATTTTGTTTTTTGTTCATCAAATTCATATAAAAATTTAAATACATATTGAAATTTTAAAAAACGATAACGTATTTTACAAAAACTTATAATCAAAAGTGGGTATATCTAATATTTATATAAATGTATGTATAATATTTATTTAAAAGTGTGTATGTGTAATATTTTTTATAAATGCATGTATAATATTTATTTATAAGTTTAATATAAATATAATCTTTTGTATTTAATATTAATGTAATGAAAAAAAATATAGATTATATATTTGTTAAAACTAAATTAGTAGAGGGGCGTGTTTGACAATCTATGTAAGTTGAAATAATGGAATATACTAGGAATATACTTTTTAGGGATAAAAATGGGGTAAAAAATGGAGTAGGTTTGGAGATGAAACACTATTTGCCTCATTTTTTACTCCATTTATAACACCCTGTTTATTTATCAGATAAATAAATAAAATAATGAACGAATAGTATCCCTAAAATAAATAATTGAAAGTTTAGGGGGGGGGGGGTGTTAAAAATATAATTTTCGGATTATTTATAAACAATTTTTGAAGTCAGGGGCTCCGTGATAATTATTGCAACTTAAGTTGAAAAGAATGTGAAGAAGAGGGACTAAAAATGTTAACATGGCTGAAGTTTGATCATTCAGACCTAATTTGTAAAGGGTTTTAGATGGTGGGGTTCAAATGGTAACTTATGGACTGATTGTGAAAGGATTTTGGATGTTGGGGGGCTGCTTTGTAAATTATGGCCTAATATTGAAAGAAACTCAGATGGGAGGGACCTATATTGTCATTATGGCAAACTTAAAAGCGGGATCGGGTATAAAGGGTTATGAAACCCTAACCCTAAGAGAAGAACCTCCAGCCGTCACCTCTTATACCTCCCTTTTACAGCCGCCACCTCTCCATCACCTAATGTCCCCTTCGTCGTCGACGCTGTTACCACCAAACTCCAACCCGTTTTCGACCAGCAAGGATGGCAAGCAACCATGGGATGGCCTCCACCCTCATCTCCTTTCCTCCATCTCTTGCAGCCTTGTTGTCGGACGCCTTGCACAAACGAAGAACCACCGAGAGCGACTTCTGGTGGCGTTTATCCTGCTCCGCCTTCAGCCAACATCGCTGACGTCGCTAGGGTTGTCCAAGGCCGCCGCTGCCACTCCGTTTAAGACTAAGATCCGCCGCCTACCACCGTGAAATGGTGGCCGGGTTTGAGAACTCGTGAAGCTGAAGTGCTTTTGGGTGTGTTTCCATTATTATTATGGTGTTATTTGGCCGGAACTCTCGAGAACAACCACCACCACCGTGAGGTGGTGTCTACCGCCACGTGTCACCCCCGTCCACCACAAGGGTGGTTGCGGGAGCGTGTTTATCTAGTTTAGTGTGTGTCTTTATTTTGTGAGTTCATTGTAAATTGTAAAAATTGGAATAATGAAAGGAAAAATCAAACCACTACCGTAAGGTGGTGGCTGTCGCGTCCTGCTGCCATCGGCCGCCGTGTCGGGTGGCGGTGTGTGTTGCCTCGTTGTGTTGATTCGTTTGGGGTGCTTGAAACCCTAATGGGCCCAATAAAGCCTAATGGGCTTAGTGAAAATCCTAATGGGTCTAATGGACCCTAATTGACCTAAGTAAAACTCTAATGGGCATAATGATATTCTAGTGGGCCTAATAGGCTTAATAAAGCCCTAATTGACCTAAAAGCCGAACAAATTGATAAATGGGCTAGTATTTGGGTTGGAAACCCTAATTAGGGTTTGAAAACCCTAATGCCAATAAAACCCTAATTTTAAGAATTTAACGGGACACACACGAGAATTATTTAATAACTTGAGATATTAAATAATAATCATTGGCAAAGATTAATCTAAGCAATATTGGACTTAATGGATTAAGTCCTTAATGGGTTAAGTGAGAAACACTTAACCCTAATCGTCATTTTATGTGAAACCCAAATTTCACATGGGTTTATTGTTGGCCCTCTCTATTGGGCCTTGATGATTGGGTTATTAATGGGCCATCCAAAGTCAGGCAATTGGACTAGAATAATTTAATGGGCCTAGGGTAAGGCCCATGTAAGGGGTTTAGGCCTAATTTGAAAAATTGGGCCATAGATGGGCCATAGTTTGGGCCGTAATTATTATATGATGTTGGGCCTTAGAATAAGACCATGTAAAGGCTTGGGCCAAATTTGGAAATTGGGCCATATGTTGGGCTTTGATTCCCAGTTGACTTTGGGCCTATGGATTGGGCCTTAGGCTTGAATAAGCCAAGCTTGGTGTAATGTATTAATTATCTAAAGAATGAACTTATGGTAATTTGTTGGGACCCAATTATTAATTGGGTGATGTTTTGATATTGACAGATCGGGATTCTATCATCCAGTAGCTAGGGTTGTGTCTTCGGGACTTCAACAGTGTGAGGTGAGTTACCTTCCAGTAGCGGTGGGTCTATGGCTACAATGTCAGCCCACCAGTAGGAGTTGTATGTTAGATGATTGTCTTTGTGACACTCATCTAGGTTTGCTACTACCTGATATGTTTATGCGCTAGCATGATATGTTATATGTGATAGTGGTAGTAGGGGAGTATAGTCCCCAAGTTTGGTCATTAGGACCGAAGGGTAGGTCGGGCACCCAAGAATTGTCTGACAGTATGTTTATGTTATGATATTATGTGCTAGTAGTATGAGGTGAAATAGTGTCGGTCATAAGGACCGAGAGGTAAGTCAAGCACCCCAGAATGGCTTGACCTGGGTAGGTCAGACTCCCCAAAATTGTCTGGCAGTATATGTGTGTGTTATATTATTGCGTGGCAATGGTAGGGGTGAAATAGTCACCGGTAGTCTAGTGAAATAGACCGATGGGTAAGTCGAGCACCCTAGAATGGCTTGACCTGGGTAAGTCAGGCACCCTAGAATTTCCTGACAATATGTTACTATATGATGTGTGGTATGATGGGGGAACTCAGTAAGCTTCGTGCTTACGGTTTACAGTTTTTGTTTCAGGTACTCGTTTCAAAGGAAAGGAGCCGACTTGATCGCAGCGCATCACACTATCTTTTCTGCACATGAGATCTTTGGGATTTCACTCTGATATGGTTTTATGATACTATATTTTGATTATTGACACTTTGTTTTGACATGAGAAATTATAATGAAAGTTTTTATATTGATCGGTTTTATTCAATAACTTAATTAAAATGAAATTTTAGGCCTTGAATTTTGGGATGTTACAACTTGGTATCAGAGCCTTGGTTTGAGGGATTCAGGCACACTCCCGGGTGTGTCTAAACTCAAACTATGGACTTGGTATGAAAATTTTCAAAAGTAAAACCCTTTTATAAAAAAGAATTTGAAAAGAGAAGAACTTTGAAAAGAGAAAAGAACTTTGAAAAGAACAAGGTGAGTGATGCGTGCAATCAACCGAGCTCAAGTAAGTCTTCCCTAAGATACCCATACATGTTATGTTATGATATGATATGATTCTGAGAACTGCATGCTAGATTAGGGCTGAGGATCTAGGAGGATGCCTTATATGCCTATTGTATGTGCTTGTAGACTTGCATGCTAGTACTGATCAGTCAGTGATAGGATAGCTTGTTTAGGTTATGCCTGATTGTATGAGCCTTTGAATTACATGTACAAAATCCTGATTAGAGGATACAATGATTTGATTGGAATATGATGGTTAGATTTTTCATTGTCTGAATGCTGCTTTCTTTGTGCGTTATGGGATTCTTAGTAATGTGAGCTAACTATTAAGTGAATATGCTAAGTCACATGGAACACAAGCCAGATAATCTCAGAGTGATAGACTTGACCCTATTGCGTAGCTCTTGTCTGAGTCCAACCGTTCTAGGGATGGGTCTTTTACTCGAATGATTATCTGATCTCTGTTGCATGTGGCTATATTCACGAGGTAGCTAGTTGATGTTACTGGGAATCTTTCAGCAGCTGAGGACTGGGTGAATTGGTAACCTAGGAAAGCCTAGGATATGTTTTAGTGGGTTAGTAGTGAGGCTCAGTGAGACTTGGGTGTACCAGTTGAGGAAGCAACTTGGAGGATCCAGCAGGATTGCTGAGGAAAGTATGGATAGGTGTGGAAGGTAGTATTGGGCCCGTACTACTGAAAGCACCGGATCCATACTCGAATCAGTGAGAGTCCTAGAGAATCTAAGAAGATCCAAGGAGAAGTTAGTGACCCGGTTTGGGGACAGAGGATGTTCCAGTTGTTGCAGCTTAGCCATTGGCAAGTGAGTTAATGAGCGTGCCAGGGTGTCAGACCCTGAAGGATATGATTTCCAAGAAGTTTCAGATGCGAGATCGATTTGGAGCACCCTGGAAAGAGAGGGTTGTGCCAGGTGCATATAGTAGAGGGTCCCCGGAAGAGACCCATGACTCCTAATCAACGGGTGAAAGGCCAGTAGGTCCTGAGTCAGTGCAACATGTACAAGAAAGTGTGCAAAGGAGTTGGTGACTCCAAGGGTTTAGGCTGCTACAAGGTAGTAGGGTTGGTCATGTCAGCAAAAGGTGATAACGATTCTTGGGTATATTCAGATCTTTGGAATGTTAGTTCGGTATGGTGTTAAGCCCCCAAGATTGAAACTCGGATTCTGGTTCCGGCTCAGGAGTAGAGCCTGAACCAGTTGATGCGTGATCGCAGAAGTTCATCTCATCGGAGATTACTTGTGGAGTTTTGGGAATGGACCTTGGTGGTATTTCGTTCGGCCAAGGAAGGGAATTGAGAGCTTAGATAGTTGTCTAGGGGCCTTTCAGGCCAAATTCATTGCGGGACAGTTTGGGGTTCGTCTAAAACCCAAGGTCTGTGGATTCTTAGAATCCTTCGAGAAGGAGGAACCTATTGTTAGTTCCTGTCATCGGGTCTGGAGAGAGTTTTGTACCATGTCCTCAGGATGGTCTAAGTATCTCTGGAAAAGGTGGTCAGTATTCCTCCAGATGATGCGGGTATGGCATCTTTTACTGTTACTAGATGGACGTTGGGAATATGTATCGCTTTGGAATTGTGAGTGAGTTTGGATAAGTCAGATCTTGGGTCGATCTTGGGTCAGTTCTTTGCTAGTGTTTGGGGTTATCAAGGATCATATATGCCATCCTGCATGTCGAAAGGTCCTTGATGAACCGATAGAGGGAAGTATTTTGCGAAGTGGGGTCCGCATGTACCGTTATCATTTTGGATCTTTATCAGGATATGTGCAGGAGTATTTAGAGGATACTCGGTTAGGGTTAGAGCGATAGTTCTTCAGTGAAGTCAACATTCAATGGTTCTATCATGGTTAAGGTATGGTCGTCGGTAGTCTACTGAAGAACTTTGGAGTTCAAGGAACCACCGCTGCCAGGAAGGTATTGGTAGCATGTAGATGATAGTGTCAGATGCAGACATCAGATACACAAGTGGTTAGTCATTGGATGTTCAAGAGAATTGTATTTTCACATGGGTTGTATTCGGTTAATGTTTAGTGGTGCTGCAAGATTGGAAGTGGGAACGAGGACTCGTCAGCCAGAGTGAAGATTAGAGCCTCTAGTTGTCAACATGGGAGGTGGATTGAGGTTTCAGACTGGACTAGATTTCAATATTACTCTTCACGATTTCAGAGGATGGACGATCTTAAGGTTTGGCTGGTAATCGATGGTTAGCATTGGTAACTACAAGTTGTCATCAGTGGGATACTAGAAAGTGAGAAGGATTGGGAATCCTTCAATTCTCGCGTACAGTAAAGACTTAGTCGAATCTAAGTGGGGGAGAGACTTTTTGTAAAGTTCACCAAATGTGAGTTCTAGTTGCGCGAGGTGCAATCTCTTAGGCACCTTGTCAACCAGAAAGGTATTCTGGTCGATCCGGCCAAGATAAAGGTTGTGATGCAGTGGGAGATTCCAACGTCTCCAGCTGGGATTCGGAGATTCCTAGGTCTAGCAGGTTATTACTGGAGATTTATACGGGACTTCTCCGAGATTGAGGTTCCTTTGACCCGACTGACCAAGAAGTCGGTGGCCTTTCGTTGAGGGCCTGAGCAACAGGCAACCTTCGAGACTCTCAAACAACAGATTTCCGGAACCAAGTTAGAGCTCCAGTTAGGACTCAAGTTCAGTGGTGTGTTAGGTCGAGTGTGTGTTCAACCCGGTTTGGAAAGTGTTGTAAGACTACGGGGGTAGTCGTAGCATTCACTAGCAATCAGATAGTATAGAAAGTGTTGTAAGACTACGGGGGTAGTCGTAGCATTCATAAATAGTCAGATAGTATGGGAGGTGTTGTAAGACTACGGGGGTAGCCGTAACATTCACTAGCAGTCAGTTAGTATGGAAAGTGTTGTAAGATTACAGGGGTAGCCATAGCATTCACTAGCGATCAGTTAGCATGGAAAGTGTTGTAAGACTGCGAGGGTAGCCGTAACATTCACTAGTGATCAGATAGTGTTAGCGTGTTGTAAGTCTGCGGGTGTAGCCGTAGCATTCACTAGGTTAGCAGATAGTGCTTGAGTGATGTAAGTCTGTGAGTGTAGCCACAACCTTCACTTGGTTGGCAGATAGCATGAGCGCGTTGTTAGGACACAGAATGAACGGTAGTACCCATCAGTTCGGGTGCAGCAGTGAGGATGTAGAAATCCACGGATTGGATTTCGAGGTTACCCAAAAGGATTAGATCAGGTTGAGCCAGTGATATGATTGTAGGAGTGTCATTACAGTTATAGGATCAGGGAAGCAATGGATTGTATAAGATTGCTTGTGATAGAAGGATACCATCGGTTAGGTGGCAATCACTTTTAGCCTTGGACTTGGTGACTTCAGGATTCGACGCATGGACCCGATCGGTTAGATCAGGAACTTGTTGGAGTCGTAATTGCATGATAACTAGTGGCAACTAGTTCCAGAGAAGGATTTCGTTCAGAAGTCGTGTGAGGCAACTAAGTGAGAGTCCTTTGGCTCTGCAGCCGGGCAGGAACCTGGTGTTTCAGATGATTGGTGAACTAATTGAGACCAAGGAGGTCTCGTTAGAAATCAGCCATGTGGCAACATACTACTTTAGGCAGTATAGTGTTCGGGCAGTTTCTCCTTTTGGGCAGTGTTAGTATTTATCACTCACAACAGGATTAGCTGATCCTTGGCCAAGTATAGGTGATCTGCAGGGATAATTAGGTCTATAATCCTATTTCATTGTGGGATCCTCGAGTTATCAGAAGTTGAGTGGTCAGTTAAGGGATAAGTAGACTAGGTTCAACAATAATGACTCAGTATGAGCGGTTTGTCAGGAAATCAGACCACCTCGAGACCGAATATTTCAGACGGAATAGATGTGATATTGTTGCAATAAGTTCATTCATTTCCGGGTTTTAGAACTGTCACACCCCAAAACCGGAACGGCGGAAACGTTTTGGGGTGGATGACGTCATTTCAAGTATCACAACACATGCATTATAGTAATCAAAGTACAACAAAACATTGCATTAATGGTAATAGTTTTACATGGTTTACATTAAGATACATCAAAGTAATACAGGTAATAATATAAGTGCGGTTTGGTATTAAGCTATCTTCATCAACAGCACCGGAAATGTACCTGTCTAATGCTGACCTGAGAATACAAGTTATTTGAAAAGCGAGTATCAGCATTTTTACAAATGCTGGTGAGTTCATAAGCATTTAGTGGCATTTTATTCAAATAACTTTAATAAAAGTGGTAGTTTCAGTGTATCTATTACATTAGTGTCTTTTCCAGAAAATCCTATATTTTCTTTAATAAAAACAGTCTTCTTCCAAGACTGGACGGAGTTATGTGGTAAAAAGGTAGTTTTCCCTTAATCGCTATCATTATCAAAATACAGAATTTGATTATTAAGAAAGCAGGAGAATTCAGGGAAATAACATATGCCTTAACAGTGAGGACTGCTGACTATGGCAAGGGAATCATAAACTCCAGGAGAGTATCGAATGAACGACACGCCTGGCTCAGTCTAACAGAAAGAGACACAGACCCCAGACGGTACCAAATGAAAGGTACATCTAGTAAGGTCTAAAACAATGAACACAGACCCCAGACAGTATCAACTGAATGATACGTCTAGCAAGGTCTAAAACAGTTAATACAGTGAATACATTGGATACAGTGAATACAGTGAATACAGTGGATACAGTGAATACAGTGAATACAGTGGATACAATGGATACAGTGAATATAGTGGATACAGTGAATATAGTGAATACAGACCCTAGACAGTACCAAATGAATGATACGTCTAGCAAGGTCTAAAACAGTGTGACTCCGAGAGTGGGTTTCCAGCATACAATGTAAATTGTTGGTGAATTACCATTACCTTAAGGCCATGAATTATAAGGTAACCTGGGATACTCGTAACCATACTAACCGACACTAGAGTACCTGACGCCCTACAAGCGTCTAGAGAATATGACATTTGTCACCCATTGGCTTGGTAGGCCGTGGACTGTAGCTAGCAGTCAGGGTGCGGGGGTGTCAATCCCGTATAGATCTATACACACAATGTCCGCTCTCCCTACAGGAGAATCTGGTTACCAACTAGATGACAGAGAAGGCCGTGTCCCGAAGATGCATCCCAAATAGTGGGTAGAGGGTTTCCAATGTAAGTGCTGAACTGGTGGTAGAGACTCTTAACTGAACTGACTAATGTAAACCTATATGTCTATGCTTGTGTACATAATATATAACTAATGAATCAAACGACCTTCGGATGGACATCCGATCCCACCAGACCACATCTCAACGAAGAAAAGGAAATAGGGCGGACAAGCCTTCCTAAGTCCTTCAATCATTATTTATATGCATCTAAACAAGCACATACATACATCTAACTATGCTTCAGTGTGTATAACAAGTGGAATCATATCGTGAAGTATAACCGAATCGTGATGTATAACCGAGTCGTGTGGAATAACCGAATCGTGATGTATAACCGAGTCGTGTGGAATAACCAAGTAGAAGTGACGACAGGTGAAGTAAGAGCGTCTAACAAGCATAAGCGACTACAAGTATAAGCAAAATAGAGGCGATAACAGGTATAAACGCATCACGAAGTGAAAGCGTTAACAAGTAGGAGTTTAAACTAAGAGGGAGTATCAAAACATGGAAGAAAAACCTTTATTCTCGAGAAAATCGCAACAGGGTATACTTTTGTAAAATAAGTTTGAAAACCTTTAGAAATCCTTTGGAAACTTTTCATAAAACATTTTAAAATGAACTTTGATAAAACAGTATAAGTAAGAGTTTTGAATAAGTAAAAACCTTTTTGGAAAACCTTTTATAGTATCCTACTTGGTAAAACAGTTTACAGTGTGGTAAATCCTTGTGCATGCAGGTTATCAATCACATGTGATTGATATGATAACTGGCATGTTTAACTTGTATTTCCCCCCCCCCCCTATAAAACATGTAAAATCATTTAAAAGGTTCATTCAGGGGTATGAACTCACCTGGTGTAAGTGGATCCGACGAAGGTGCCGGTTGGGTGCTCGGTGTCAAGTAAAGACTTGGACACACTTAGTGACCTATTTAACATATGATAACATATGTTCACGTACAATTAGTACATTTAACACTAATTAAACAAGTATACGCACTCTAAGGAGCGGGAAACACTTTGGTTAAGTGTTTGGGGTGTCCCGGGTAACATTTAAGGGATCAAATGGCTTAGGAATGGAGTTTACTCTCCAAGAGTAAACTCTATACTTAGTGTTTACGGCCCTGGGGAGAGTAAACTCTATACTTAGTGTTTACGGCCCTGGGACAACTCCCATGAGTTTACGGCCGTAAACTCATGGTGAGTGGTTTCTAGGGTGTTTTAAGGCTTCATATTGATCGTGGAATTATACTAGGTCCAAATTTGAATTGTATGTGTGGCTTTAAGGGGTTTAAAGGGACTACATGGGAGTTTACGGCCCATGAACCACCCCTATGGGATGTCACGGCCGTGAACTCCTACCCTCTTGGTTTCATTGAAGTTTAAGGCCCTTATATCAATCCTAGTAATTATTCAAGGCTATAGGGGTGTTTGGGGTTCCAAGAGTGCACTCCTTTGGAGTTTATAATCCAAATGACCATCCCTTGGGAGTTTACGGCCGCAAGCTCTTGGCTTGGCCGTGAACCCTCATATACCCCCCTTAAACTTTGATTTCAAGCACTTGATTCAACCCTAGCATTTTCTAGTGAAGGTATAAGGCCAATTAGGGGGTTTAAACTCTCATTTGGTGAGGTTTGGGGGTGTTTACGGCCTAAGCTTGTGCTTGGGCCGTAAAATCCTTTTTACCCCATATTTGTTTGTGTTTAAATGTTCCAAACCCTAAATAGCTTGCCCCTAATTTATGTCTTAAGCCTAAGGGTGGTTTGGAAGTGTTTTTGGGACATTATTACAAGTTTAAGAGGTGTTTACGGCCTAAGCATGTGCTTGGGCCGTAAACTCTCTTTTATGCCCTAAACTCTTGTGTTTTGATGATTAAACACTCCTAGACATGTTCCTTAATTGGTTCCTAGGCTCAACGGGACAAGTTTGGGTCATTTTGGCCACTTTTTAGGGGTTTACGGCCTAAGCATGCTCTTAGGCCGTGAACTCCTTTTCAACAATTTCTAAGTTCGAATTTTGGGTTATAACAAGTCATGATGTTTAGAATAGGTTAGGGTAAAGAGACTTACGTTCAGGAGGCGGAAATTCGCGGTTTTGAGTCGAAAACGGTTTTTATGAGAGAGAGTATAGAGAGAGAGTGATATGGGAGTGGAAAAATAGTGGAATCAAGTCCACTCCCCCTTATATAGGGGCTCGAGTTGAGGCTCAGTGGAATTCTACCCGATACTGCCATTATACGGGGCTTTTGGTCGCACCCGATTTAGTGGTCGTAATAATAAAAACTAACTTTTTCCAAATTACTATGGAAATGTAATTTAAGTGTTTTCATTTACTTTATTACGACTATAACGACATAAAACATAAATAAATAAAACATTTATTTATTTGACGACCTCTTATTAACGGGACTTTTATACAGTGGAATATTCCGTTAACGGTAACGGGGTAATGTAACGGAATAAACTTTGGGTTGTCACATCATCCCCCCGTTAGAGGGAATTTCGTCCCGAAATTCACGTCTAGGCAAGGTAATAGGTATGAATGACCGAGTAGAGGCAGGAGGGTATTTCCTATTCTGTTTGTCCTCTCACTCCCAGGTGAACTCTGGCCTGTGTTTGTCGTTCCAACAAACCTTCACCTACGGGATGCGGATTCCGTCTCGTGTAGTTAGTGGGTTCCGACTGGTGTATCTACGAGGTTATGGTTCTTAACGGTTTCTATCAAGATGAGTGGGATACGAAGAGTGACGTTGGGTAAACACATATCAAGTCTAAGAAGTGGATCGATCGGGTGTGAAACTTGTGGAATATCCGAAAGTAGTAGTGGTCTGACGAGGGTTGGACCAATTCTCCGTGAAGATTCTTAGATGGTCCTAAGCTCTCGAAAGGGTAGAGCTTTTCAGTACTCAGAACATAGTGTACTTCTATGGAAAGATCATCACTGGCGTGATCTCCATTCCGAAGTTCCTAACGTTCTCTCTCATACTGGTAGTGTAGTCCTTCAGGTTGGTTCTTAAGAAGTTCAAGTTGTCCTTGGTTTCGCGTTTTCCTGTCAATTGGCTTTTAGAGGCTTTCTAAGTCATCGAATGGGTTGTGACTTTACGATATCTTTTTGTTGTAGAGTGTTTATCTCAGTCTCGTGCAAAATGAACCTGCACACTGAATCTTGAGATATTCCCAACGGAAATCCTCAGGGTCAGGGAGATAGGGTTTCACTAGATGAGTGTTGGACTATCTCGGGAGGTGGTTCTACTATTTCTGCGCGAGATAGTATTCGTCGAACACCAAATAGTCCAATGAATCTCTAAGACTTTGGTTTATTTTAGTGCGGAAAGCGCATGCTCCTGCATAACCCCTCGACTAACACCAAGGCTGGTGTCAAGTCTATAATCTCTTCGGGATTTGGGACATGAGGCTTAACGCAACTACTTTCGCACTTTGGTCAAGTATTCCTGGCTGCGTAGGTTATCCTGTGGTTCTCGGTATTCTAGTGTTTACTTCGGGGAATGAATTCTATCGTCTACGGGGCGACGACGATTTCCTCCATACGAGAGGGTGGAGGGTTATAGGCACTACTTGTCTGTAACAGGGTGGACGAAGTGCCTGAGTAGTGCGGGCATCTACTGCAACTACTCTTCCGAAGGTTCTGAGTTTTCTCGGTCTAGTTCAAATCTAGTGAGTATAGATTCCCATCACTCGTAACTTTAATCTCTTTACTAACCGAGGGTGTTAGCTACTATGTGGGCTTAACCGGTATGATAGCAAATTTTGGATCTGTGGTCATTATAGTAGCTCAACCCGCAGTGGTTCTCTTGACTCCAGCTCCTATTTTATGGAATAGGATGAAGGGCTTTACTACGAGGTTCATGGTAGAGCTCATACTTGGCTTAACCACTAATATTTGGTGTATGCAGGTCGTATATAATTGAGGTCGCCAGGATGTTCAGTTGTGCGACTCCACCCCAGACCCATAACCCAACGAGGAACAGGGATTAGGGAGGAAACACACATCTTAAATCTTTTTGATCTCAATTATATACCACCTTTACGCCTATACCTGGTTAAAGTGGTCATTCCTATGAGTTCTATTCTCTGGGTTCACGAACCTAGTGTGCGAGGTGCGAAGGGTCTTTCTGGAGGATCTATGAAGTGAGCTTTGGGTGGTTAATGTCTTCTGGAGTATCTTGCAGTGCCTTTCGCTTCGGTTTCCATCTTGACTAAGAGGGGTCGGTCAACAGCGCGCGGTACCCTTCTCTTGGGTACTTCGGAAGGTTTGAGATAAGAGGGACGACTGACGGATCGCATTAGGTTTGATTATTTGTATTATGTTTAGGTTTGGGAGAACCTTTATTTGCCGACATGGCTACGGAGAAAGTTCTTTTTACACAGCACTAGGGATGTACACATGGTTGCACTAGGTCAAACCATGATCGATATAGTCGTCGAAGTTGGCATACCTCGACATAATATAAAATGAGGGTCGATAGAGTCATGCGCCGAGCAGGCACACAAGTTCTAGGCGTCTCGGGTTTTCGTCCTGTGTATCACTGTCGCGGATACTTGGACCGATAGAGTCGACACGGAACTATAGAGAGTTCTAAGTGTTTCTGAGTGGAGTACCTTCTCATGAATAGATTCTCACGAGGCATTTCTATAATCGCCTAACATATACTAGTCATGTATAGTTAAGGTGGGGAGGACTGTTGACTGAGTGACTCCACCCTAAATCCACAACCAAACGAGGAACAGGAAATGAGGCGGCGTTCACTCACTCTAGGTCTATCCATCTTAACTATACATGGCATGTAACGTATATGTTTAGCCATTATAGTTTTACCTAATGAATTTTTAAATTTTATAACAGTGCTGCGACTTTCGCCTTATTGGGGAAATATTTACATTTTGAATTAGTCTTTTAATGTTTTCAGTTTAGTTATCTGAGATCGTAAGATGTACCAAAAATCTACCAGGTTCCTTGATGCTTCTCCCTAAGCATTAGAGTTAGACTCCTCCTGTGTCTTTGTCTTTCCTTTCGATTGGGCAGTCCTTCTTGAAGTGTCCCACTTCACCACATAGGTGGCAAACTGTACGGGTCGCCACATTGGTGGTTGATGTAATGAATTCAACTGGGGTTCTGCAGACGCGAGCAATATGCCCCAACATGTGGCACCTAGCACAATAGATCTCCCGGCAGACACCATGATGATGGTAGCTGCACTTGCTGCAATGGGGAAGGTTTCCTAAGTATGGTCTCCTAGGTGTAG
The DNA here is from genome assembly GCF_002870075.4 of Lactuca sativa. NCBI lineage: Eukaryota > Viridiplantae > Streptophyta > Magnoliopsida > Asterales > Asteraceae > Lactuca > Lactuca sativa. The sequence continues at coordinate 169,659,627 of NC_056624.2, read as the reverse complement.
GGATGGAAGGGTTGGTAGGGAATTTGACCATCTCAGCTCGTTGCCTTTCGGAAGGTCCTTGAGTCGAAGTACTTCCCTCCTCGATCTTGATCTTTCTCTTCAGTGGGTTCGGTTGAGGTTCTTGGGTGGCTGGGTATGAAGGTGTTGGTTGCTACTGTCCATTGCTAGGATCAAGAATCCCGATAGGGCCCTTGCTAACATTGGCGTTGTTAGCATTCAGGTGAGCCATGACAGCTGCTACGGCTGCCGAGACTGCAGCTTGGAACGTAGCTTCATCGAATAAGAGAGTAGGTTTCTTGCTTGTGGACTGGTTACACTTCTTGGTGGCATGGTTTCTCCTACACGGAAAGGAATACAAGATAATGAGAGACAATGGCTAACCCTGGACATATCTGTCCTGACTGTATTAGGTATAAATTTTTCCCGTGCCTAGGGTACTGGTTGTCTGAGTGTCGACCTACATCCCTATGATATAGTATATGTTAGGCGATTATAGAAATGCCTCGTGAGAATCCATTCATGAATTTTTTCAGTATATGTGTTAGGCATAAATTTTTCCCGTACCTTGAATACCAGGGTATTCAAGGTAGGTGTATAAGTATCGGAAAAGGCCATAAGATGCGAGTCGTTCCTACTAAGTTACCTTTTATACTGGGAAAGGTTTCACTCTCCGACCTGGAGAGATTTGAGAACAGTTCGGAACGAAACCGCGGAAAGAGAGGCTTATGAAGACTTATGGCTAGATGCTGTCAATAGAGGTGCGGGGATCCGCTCTAATCGTGTAACTGGCAACACGAAACGATGATTTACCTAACACATAGCGTGAGTAGTGTAACCACTAACTCGCTAAATTGTATTATTTTATGGGTGTGTTAGCGTGACGAACACGAGGAAAAGACACTTCTCGGGTTCCATGTACTGGCTCCCTCTGTCTGCCTCGTGTCTTTGACTGGTATCGGCGTTGGTTTCCTCCGGATAGTTACCTAGGTTTCTCTTCTCGTATGGACATATTGAATCTCTACTCCGCCTTGCTTCCAAATTCTGACTATGGGGGTCATCACCTCATGATGGACGACTGGAAATCTCGGAAGTTTGGGCGAGTTTCTCACCGACGTCCCTAAAAGATATAGACACTTGGTGCATTCAATAGTCTCGACCCGGTTCATTTATTTCCGAACAGAAAATCTTCTCAATGAACCTCTTCTGGGTCTGCATCAACTCTTCTGTCAAGCACTGAAGTGGATAGGGTTGTCAACAGGGTTCGTGCGAGAATGGAAATGTCTAAAGAATCCTAAGAGATTATTAACATTTCACTGGATGATCCATATCAAGTCCTGCTACAATTACACAGGGTATACAAATCATATATAGCTTAGATCCGATAGGCCTTCGAATATGTGATACTACTCTATATCCACATCCCAACGAGGAAAAGGAAGTAGAGCGAAACCACACATTCTTATGGGACTCTTATTATATATAACCTTGGGAGTACACCCTTTGTAGTTGTAGGTATATCAATAAGGATCTTTTTAGTTCTTCACACAAGGTTAGTTATGGATCCTAAAATACCCCTTTGGTATTTTAATTTCTTGTTTGTTTGTTACCTTCTGATTATGATTCTGGGATTAGTGTGAATCTTTTTGTGTTCCAAAATACTCCTATAGTATTTTGACTTTATGTTTGGCTCTAGCATTCCTAGTTGGTAAGTTTCAGACCTGTTGCAACACCACTATCACTCCCAAGCACACGTTCGTCGCATCTCGAATAAATGTAGTTGATCAGGTCACATTTATTCCAACTTACGATTACATAACTGCCCAGGTTTGACGGTAATGCTCAACATCCGAAGACTTTTATTATTGTTCTTCTTGTGATACTTGTGCTTGAGTGTTTAGGTTTTGGATGTTCTTAAACTTTGGTAAAATATGGTTATATTTTAAAGTATAATTCTTGGTTAGAGTGTTTTATCCCTTTGTATTTATAGGCTGTATATCTTTTATGAATTGATATACTTAGCCCACTATAAACAATGCTCTGATACCAATCTGTCACACCCCAAAACCGGAACGGCGGAAACGTTCTGGGGTGGAGGACATCATGTCAAGTATCACAACACATGCATTATAGTAATCAAAGTACAACAAAACATTGCATTAATGGTAATAGTTTTACATGGTTTACATTAAGATACATCAAAGTAATACAGGTAATAATATAAGTGCGGTTTGGTATTAAGCTATCTTCATCAACAGCTCCGGGAATGTACCTGTCTAATGCTGACCTGAGAATACAAGTTATTTGAAAAGCGAGTATCAACATTTTTACAAATGCTGGTGAGTTCATAAGCATTTAGTGGCATTTTATTCAAATAACTTTAATAAAAGTGGTAGTTTCAGTGTATCTATTACATTAGTGACTTTTCCAGAAAATCCTATATTTTCTTTAATAAAAGCAGTCTTCTACCAAGACTGGACGGAGTTATGTGGTAAAAAGGTAGTTTTCCTTTAATCGCTATCATTATCAAAATATAGAATTTGATTATTAAGAAAGCAGGAGAATTGAGGGAATAACATATGTGTAACAGCCCGGATTTCCAGGTATCCTTTATTGTTTTGATTTTTGGTGTTTTGAGAGGGGACTCGGCGAGTTGGAGCTCAGACTTGCCGAGTAGGGTCGTGATTCTGGACGCGGGATTCGTCTGGACTCGGCGAGTCCAGGATATGGACTCGGCGAGTCGGCGCTGTTTAATGAAACCCTAATTTCTCGGGTTTGGGACCTATTTAAAGGGCCTTATGGCCGTCATTTGTGCTCACCAGTCCCTTGAGTGAAACCCTAATCGAGTGTGAGCGTTTGGAGCAAAGTAGGAGGCAATTATTGATCTTGGAGGTGTCATTTTGCAAGGAAAGGGAAAATCAGCTAAGGGGAAAGCAAGAGGAGCCATCTTCTGAAGGCTTGGAGTCCAGAGCATCACTATTGTGGTAATACTTTCGAGCTATCCTCTTTTATGTTGATGTTTACATTGATTTAGGGTTTATTGAACCCTTTTGTGGCTAGATCTTGTGCTCCCTTGGTCCCTTAAGAGATTTAGACCATAGATCTGAACCCTTGAAGGTCCAGAGTGTCCCTTTGCCCAAGCCTTTTGGGAATCAATGGAGGTTTTGGGTTGGAACCCTTATGCCTTAGGTCAAAATGTTATCTATGAGCCATGGGGTGTGTTATGGACACCAAGATAGGGGCTTTACGTGGTGAATCAGTCTAGAAAGGCTAGATCTATGAATTGTTGGAACAGATCTGACCTTAGAAGCGAGTTTGAGTGATTGCATGGCATGGACTCGCCGAGTCCGATGAGCAGACTCGGCGAGTAGCTTGAAGATTGCATTGGTTCGGCCAGTGAGTGGTCCAGTCGAGTCATGGGTTGACTCAGTGAGTCAGGGCGAGTTAGAGAGGGTTGTCAGGGGGACTGAGTCGAGCTGGGATTCGCCGAGTTATTCTTGAGACTCGGCGAGTTGAGTCGGGGTGGCCCTGCGATTCTGCCAGGAGGAACTCGTCGAGTCGGGGGGAGTACTCGACGTGTAAAAAGGGAATCCTAGAGAGTTGGTGGAAACGTCTAGACTCGCCGAGTTGCCCTTGTGCACTCGCTGAGTCCGGTCAAAGTTGACCGTTGACCGTTGACCAGAGTTGACCTGTGTTGACTTCTTAGGGATAGTCAACCTTAGAGATAAAAAGTGTTAATTAGAGTCATGTGATGTTATAGGAGGATTAGAGCTCGGAGGATCGAGCACGAGGGATTTTCAGGATTCGTGAGATACTGAGATACGCGAGGTGAGTCTTCTCACTATACTTTACCTTGAGTAGGTAATCAGAGCTATGTGTTAGTGTATGTATGTTATGTGTATGCTATGTGTTGTACTGCATTATTTCTATGTGATTTATGCTGTGCATGTTTACAGAGTTGGAACCGGAAGGTTCCTAGAGTTAGAACCTGAGGGTTCACAGAGTTTGGGTGCACGGACCCATAGAGTTATAGCCTCGAGTGGCTAATATGTGTTTTATGTGTGGTATTTTGGGGAACTCACTAAGCTTCGTGCTTACATTGTTAGTGTTGTTGTTTCAGGTACTAGCGATGACCGTGGGAAGGCGCCGGCTTGATCTGTACACATGCGGGGAACTTTTGATATATTTATGTGATCTTGGGATATGTATGATACAGATTGAAATTTGAAACTTAATGTTTTATGAAATTAAATGAGAAATGTTTTTTATAATTGCGAAAAATTGTTTTGAAAATTCTCGGTGTTACAAGTTGGTATCAGAGCCTTGGTTTGAGGGATTCGAGTACACCTTCGGGCGTATTTGAACTCAAACTGAGGATTTGAGATGTATTTTCAAAAAGAGTAAAAGATTTTTGAAAAACGCAGAGCAAGAGATGTGTATACGATCAGTCAGCGCCCGAACGGTGATTTCCCAAAATACCTTTATATTATGTGATATTGATATTGATATGATGTATCTGCATGTTAGAGTAGGCTAGGTATTGCTATTAGGACTAGAGTGGCCTGATTTGTGATGCCTTAGCCTAGGGAGAGGTAAGCTGCTATGAGATGCTTGAGAGTGAGTAGGTAGCAAAGAGGGGCTTATGAGATATCTATTAGAGAGTGGTCTATGCATGATAGAGTACTTGAGACTTGGGATCCGAAGAGGAGGACTTGGAGTGTATTCTGGTGCGGTGCGGACAGTAGTATTGGGCCCGTACTACTGGAAGCACCGGAGCGGTGTGCAGCCCAAGTAAGAATCTTTGGAATGCCAAGAATCAAGGAGGAAAGAGTTGACGAGTGTGAGCATGCTCGTGTGGATTCTAATTTTTCATATGTTGTATTTTAGAGGTAGATCATGGTGAGGACACGTTTGATGCCCGAGAGCAGTGGTACCAGTGAGGAGGAGATCCGCCGGATCATTCAGGAGGAGGTGGCTGCGGCCATCAGGGCAGAGATACCAGAGATGTTTGGGTCTATAAAGAACACATTGATTGAGACGTTTGATGAGCGTTATGCCGCTCTTTTCGAGGTTGCTGCTGCAGCGACTACCGCAGCGATTGCTGCTGCGAGGCCGCAGGGTGGGGATGCGTTGCTGTTCCGTGAGTTCAGCAACACAAAACCACCAGAGTTTGATGGTACTCAGGATCCGGTGGCAGCTATGAGGTGGATATCTGATATTGAGGGGTGTTTCTTCACTTGCTCGTCTCCTGAGCATTTGAAGGTCCGGTTCGCGCTGAACCAGCTTCGCTTGGGAGCGAAGGACTGGTGGAAATTTGTGACGGCGCATTATACGCCTGCTGAGCTTTCTGCGGTGACCTGGGAGAGGTTCACCACCATGTTCCGGGATGAGTACGTTCCCCAGGTGGAGAGGGAGCGTTTAGCACAGGAGTTTCTGACCCTCAAGCAGGGTACTGAGTCAGTTACAGCGATCACGAGGATGTTCCATGAGAGGGCGATGTTCTGCCCTAAGCACGTGTCCACTGAGCAGGCACGTATGAGTCGCTACTTGAGCATTCTGAGGCGGGATATTCGGGAGTTCGCTGCGAACTCCTCGTACCGGACATTTTCCGAGCTTCAGGCAAATGCCCGGAAGAGGGAGATTGAGCTTGAGACTCAGGCCAGGGAGGAGGCGGAGTCTCAGGGGAGGGATCGGCGACCGGCACAGTCGCAGCCGGCCGCCAAGCGGGCCAAGCCTACTGATCCCAGACCAGGGAGCCAGAAGGGCCGCACTTGCGGAAAGTGCGGCAAGGGTCATGACGGAGTTTGCCGAGCGGGATCTTGCTACAAATGTGGCAAGGAGGGGCACATGGCCAAGGACTGCCCCAAGGGGTTTGCAGTGTGTTTTCACTGCAACCAGACCGGACACCGGAAGGCCGAGTGTACGCAGTTGCGCGGAGCATCTCAGGGGTCTGCTCCTGCCGCCATCAGAGCTACAGAGAGTCGGCCTGTGAAGGCCGAGGCGCCGAGAGCTCGAGGGAGAGCCTTCCAGCTGACTGTGGAGGAGGTCCGCGTTGCGCCCGATGTTGTGGCTGGTATGTTTCCTTTCATGTATTTATTTTTGATGATTGAGATATTATGCTTATATTATGTTATGCGTAGGTACCTTTCTTGTGAACTCTGTACATGCTTTAGTGTTATTTGACTCGGGTGCGAGTCGGTCTTTTGTATCTTTGGCCTTTAGTCAGCATATCAGTGTTAGTCGTGAGGCATTGAGTCGGCCTCTGAGAGTTTCCATAGCTGATGATAGAGTGATTTGTGCCACGGAGGTTTTCCAGGGATGTGTGTTAGAGATTTTCGGGGTTGAGTTTCCGATTGATCTGATTCCTATTGCGATGGGTGATGTATGTGTCATTGTGGGCATGGACTGGTTGAGCCGATTCGGCGCGGTTATCGACTGTGAGCGTCAGCTGGTGACCATACGAGACCCTAGTGGGGGAGTTCTTTCAGTGTACGGCGAGGGTACACGTTCAGGATCAGCTTTTTGTTCGGTCGCTAGGGCGAGGCAGTGTCTACAGCAGGGCTGTAAGGGTTTTGTGGCGTATGTGATGGATACGCGAGCGACTTCCGAGAGACCGAGTTCAGTTGAGGAGGTACCGGTGGTGCGTGAGTTTCCAGATGTTTTTCCCGAGGAGTTGTCGGGTGTGCCTCCTGTGAGGCAAGTGGCGTTTGGTATTGATTTGGTTCCGGGGGCCGCGCCTATCACTAAGGTGCTTTATCGTCTTGCACCTTCAGAGATGCAGGAGTTATCCTCGCAGCTTCAGGAGTTGCTGGGGAAGGGAGTTATTCAGCCGAGCAGCTCGCCGTGGGGAGCACCTATTCTGTTCGTCAAGAAGAAGGATGGTTCACACCGGATGTGCATTGACTACCGGGAGTTGAACAAGCTGACGGTCAAGAACCGTTACCCGTTTCCGAGGATCGACGATTTATTTGATCAGTTGCAGGGAGCATCTTGGTTCTCCAAGATCGATTTGAGGTCGGGATATCATCAGGTGAGAGTGCGGGATGAGGACGTCCAGAAGACAGCGTTCAGGACGCGATATGGGCATTATGAGTTTGTGGTGATGCCTTTTGGGCTCACCAATGCCCCGGCTGTGTTCATAGATCTCATGAACAGGGTATGCAGGCCGATGTTGGATCGGTCGGTGATTGTATTTATCGATGATATTCTGGTATATTCGAGATCTAGAGAGCAGCATGAGGAGCATTTGAGGGAGGTCCTTGGGGTTTTGAGATCGGAGAAGCTTTATGCAAAGTTCTCCAAGTGCGATTTCTGGTTGCGGGAGGTCCAGTTCCTTGGACATCTCGTTAATCAGGAAGGGATATTGGTCGATCCGGCCAAGGTTGAGGCGGTGATGAGTTGGGAGGTGCCAAAGTCACCCTCTGAGATCAGGAGTTTCCTTGGATTGGCAGGGTATTATCGGAGATTTATCAAGGATTTCTCCAAGATCGCAGTGCCACTCACCAGATTGACCCGTAAGGGTGTTGCATTCTCATGGGGTCCCGAGCAGCAAACCTCCTTTGAGACACTTCGCCAAAGGTTGTGCGAAGCCCCAGTATTAGCTCTCCCGGAAGGGATGGAGGATTTTGTAGTATATTGTGATGCATCGATTTTGGGGTTGGGTGCGGTGTTGATGCAACGGGGACATGTGATAGCTTATGCATCGAGGCAGCTGAAGCCTCATGAGACGAGATATCCCACGCATGATCTAGAGTTGGGGGCAGTAGTGTTCGCCATCAAGATTTGGCGTCACTACTTGTATGGGGTTCGATGTACGATATACACGGACCATAAGAGCTTGAAGTACTTGATGGATCAGCCCAACCTAAATATGCGTCAGAGGAGGTGGTTGGATGTGGTCAAGGATTATGATTGTGAGATCCTGTACCACCCGGGCAAGGCCAATGTGGTAGCCGATGCATTGAGTCGCAGGGCAGAGAGCACTCCACTGCGAGATGTATGTTTGAGATTGACCGTGATAGCTCCGGTATTGGATGCCATTCGTGGGGCACATGCCGAGGCTGTGCAGCCGGAGATGCAGAAGAGGGAACGGGTCGTTGGTTTGGTTTCAGAGTTCGTTACGGATGGTCGAGGGCTTATGACTTTCCAGGGTCGGATTTGGGTACCGTTTGTGGGTGGTACGCGCACTACTTTGATGGAGGAGGCTCATCGGTCGAAATTTTTGATCCATCCCGGGGCTAAGAAGATGTATTTGGATTTGAGGAAAGAGTATTGGTGGCCCTGTATGAAGAGGGACGTCGCCTGGTTTGTTGAGAGATGCTTGACCTGCCGCAGGGTTAAGGCCGAGCACCAGAGACCGCATGGCAAGTTGCAGCCATTGGAGGTTCCCGAGTGGAAGTGGGAACAGATCACGATGGATTTCATCACCAAATTGCCGAGGACTGCCAGAGGAGTTGATGCAATTTGGGTGATTGTGGATAGATTGACGAAGAGCGCTCACTTCCTTGCCATCAGTGAGAGTTCTTCAGCGGAGAAGTTGGCGGAGATATATGTGAGGGAAGTGGTATCTCGGCATGGAGTGCCGATCTCGATTGTTTCGGACCGTGATGTGCGTTTCACTTCCAGATTCTGGAAGAAATTTCATGAGGAGTTGGGTACTAGATTGCATTTTAGTACTGCATATCATCCCCAGACAGACGGTCAGAGTGAGCGGACGATTCAAACGCTTGAGGACATGCTTCGAGCATGTGTGTTGGATTTCGGGGGTAGCTGGGATGCGTATTTACCCTTGGCAGAGTTTTCCTACAACAACAGCCATCATTCGAGCATTTGTATGCCACCCTTTGAGCTGTTGTATGGTAGGAGGTGTCGGACTCCCATTTGTTGGGGAGAGGTTGGGCAGAGAGTGATGGGCAGTACAGAGATCGTGCTTCAGACGACAGAGCAGATTCAACAAGTCAGACAGAGGTTATTGACCGCCCAGAGCCGACAGAAGAGTTATGCAGACAGACGCCGGTCCGAGCTTGAGTTTCAGGTCGGCGACTTCGTTCTCCTGAAGGTCTCTCCTTGGAAAGGAGTGATTCGATTCAGGAAGAGGGGCAAGTTGGGGCCCCAGTATATTGGGCCTTTTCGTGTGATCGCGAGGGTAGGCCGGGTAGCCTATCGTTTGGAGTTGCCAGCAGAGTTGGGGCAGATCCACGACACTTTTCATGTGTCGCAATTGAGGAAGTGTATAGCCGATGAGTCGGCAGTGGTTCCATTAGAGGATATTCAGGTGGATGCGAGCCTGAATTATGCCGAGAGACCAGTGGCCATCAGAGATCGGAAGATCAAGGTTCTGAGGAACAAGGAGGTACCTCTGGTGTTGGTTCAGTGGCAACACCGGAAGGGATCAGAGATGACCTGGGAGCCGGAGCGCGAGATGCGAGAGCAGCATCCGGAGCTATTTTCAGAGCGAGACTTCGAGGGCGAAGTCTAGTTCTAGTGGGGGAGAATTGTAACAGCCCGAATTTCCAGGTATCCTTTATTTTTTTGATTTTTGGTGTTTTGAGAGGGGACTCGGCGAGTTGGAGCTCAGACTCGCCGAGTAGGGTCGCGATTCTGGACGCGGGATTCGTCTGGACTCGGCGAGTCCAGGATATGGACTCGGCGAGTCGGCACTGTTTAATGAAACCCTAATTTCTCGGGTTTGGGACCTATTTAAAGGGCCTTATGGCCATCATTTGTGCTCACCAGTCCCTTGAGTGAAACCCTAATCGAGTGTGAGCGTTTGGAGCAAAGTAGGAGGCCATTATTGATCTTGGAGGTGTCATTTTGCAAGGAAAGGGAAAATCAGCTAAGGGGAAAGCAAGAGGAGCCATCTTCTGAAGGCTTGGAGTCCAGAGCATCACTATTGTGGTAATACTTTCGAGCTATCCTCTTCTATATTGATGTTTACATTGATTTAGGGTTTATTGAACCCTTTTGTGGCTAGATCTTGTGCTCCCTTGGTCCCTTAAGAGATTTAGACCATAGATTTGAACCCTTGAAGGTCCAGCGTGTCCCTTTGCCCAAGCCTTTTGGGAATCAATGGAGGTTTTGGGTTGGAACCCTTATGCCTTAGGTCAAAATGTTATCTATGAGCCATGGGGTGTGTTATGGACACCAAGATAGGGGCTTTACGTGGTGAATCAGTCTAGAAAGGCTAGATCTATGAATTGTTGGAACAGATCTTACCTTAGAAGCGAGTTTGAGTGATTGCATGGCATGGACTCGCCGAGTCCGATGAGCAGACTCGGCGAGTAGCTTGAAGATTGCCTTGGATCGGCCAGTGAGTGGTCCAGTCGAGTCATGGGTTGACTCAGTGAGTCAGGGCGAGTTAGAGAGGGTTGTCAGGGGGACTGAGTCGACCTGGGACTCGCCGAGTTGTTCTTGAGACTCGGCAAGTTGAGTTGGGGTGGCCCCGCGATTCTGCCAGGAGGAACTTGTCGAGTCGGGGGGAGTACTCGACGTGTAAAAAGGGAATCCTAGAGAGTTGGTGGAAACGTCTAGACTCGCCGAGTTGCCCTTGTGCACTCGCCGAGTCCGATCAAAGTTGACTGTTGACCGTTGACCGTTGACCATAGTTGACCTGTGTTGACTTCTTAGGGATAGTCAACCTTAGAGATAAAAAGTGTTAATTAGAGTCATGTGATGTTATAGGAGGATTAGAGCTCGGAGGATCGAGCGCGAGGGATTTTCAGGATTCGTGAGATACCGAGATACGCGAGGTGAGTCTTCTCACTATACTTTACCTTGAGTAGGTAATCAGAGCTATGTGTTAGTGTATGTATGTTATGTGTATGCTATGTGTTGTACTGCATTATTTCTATGTGATTTATGCTGTGCATGTTTACAGAGTTGGAACCAGAAGGTTCCTAGAGTTAGAACCTGAGGGTTCACAGAGTTTGGGTGCACGGACCCATAGAGTTATAGCCTCGAGTGGCTAATGTGTGTTTTATGTGTGGTATTTTGGGGAACTCACTAAGCTTCGTGCTTACAGTGTTAGTGTTGTTGTTTCAGGTACTAGCGATGACCATGGGAAGGCGCCGGCTTGATCTGTACACATGCGGGGAACTTTTGATATATTTATGTGATCTTGGGATATGTATGATACAGATTGAAATTTGAAACTTAATGTTTTATGAAATTAAATGAGAAATGTTTTTTATAATTGCGAAAAATTGTTTTGAAAATTCTCGGTGTTACAATATGCCTCAGCAGTGAGGACTGCTGACTAAGGCAAGGGAATCATAAACTCCAGGAGAGTATCGAATGAACGACACGCCTGGCTCAGTCTAACAGAAAGAGACATAGACCCCAGACGGTACCAAATGAAAGGTACATCTATTAAGGTCTAAAACAGTGAACACAGACCCCAGACAGTATCAACTGAATGATACGTCTAGCAAGGTCTAAAACAGTGAATATAGTGAATACAGTGGATACAGTGAATACAGTGAATACAGTGGATACAATGAATGAATACAGTGAATACAGTGGATACAGTGGATACAGTGAATATAGTGGATACAGTGGATACAGTGAATACAGACCCTAGACAGTACCAAATGAATGATACGTCTAGCAATGTCTAAAACAGTGTGACTCCAAGAGTGGGTTTCCAGCACACAGTGTAAATTGTTGGTGAATTACCATTACCTTAAGGCCATGAATTATAAGGTAACCTGGGATACTCGTAACCATACTAACCGACACTATAGTACCTGACGCCCTACAAACGTCTAGAGAATATGACATTTGTCACCCATTGGCTTGGTAGGCTGTGGACTGTAGCTAGCAGTCAGGGTGCGGGGGTGTCAATCCCGTATAGATCTACACACACAATGTTTGCTCTCCCTACAGGAGACTCTGGTTACCAATTAGACGATGGAGAAGGTCGTGTCCCGAAGATGCATCCCAAATAGTGGGTAGAGGGTTTCCAATGTAAGTGTTGAACTGGTGGTAGAGACTCTTAACTGAACTGCCTAATGTAAACCTATATGTCTATGCTTGTGTACATAATATATAACTAATGAATCAAACGACCTTCGGATGGACATCCGATCCCACCATACCACATCTCAACGAAGAAAAGGAAATAGGGCGGACAAGCCTTCCTAAGTCCTTCAATCATTATTTATATGCATCTAAACAAGCACAGACATACATCTAACTATGCTTGAGTGTGTATAACAAGTGGAATCATATCGTGAAGTATAACCGAATCGTGATGTATAACCGAGTCGTGTGGAATAACCGAATCGTGATGTATAACCGAGTCGTGTGGAATAACCGAATCGTGATGTATAACCGAGTCGTGTGGAATAACCAAGTAGAAGTGACGACAAGTGAAGTAAGAGCGTCTAACAAGCATAAGCGACTACAAGTATAAGCAAAATAGAGGCGATAACAGGTATAAACGCATCACGAAGTGAAAGCGTTAACAAGTAGGAGTTTAAACTAAGAGGGAGTATCAAAACATGGAAGAAAAACCTTTATTCTCGAGAAAATCGCAACAGGGTATACTTTTGTAAAATAAGTTTGAAAACCCTTAGAAATCCTTTGGAAACTTTTCATAAACTAGTTTAAAATGAACTTTGATAAAACAGTATAAGTAAGAGTTTTTAATAAGTAAAAACCTTTTTGGAAAACCTTTTATAGTATCCTACTTGGTAAAACAGTTTACAGTGTGGTAAATCCTTGTGCATGCGGGTTATCAATCACATGTGATTGATATGATAACTGGCATGTTTGACTTGTATTCCCCCCCCCCCCCCCTATAAAACATGTAAAAACATTTAAAAGGTTCATTCAGGGGTATGAACTCACCTGGTGTAAATGGATCCGACGAAGGTGCCGGTTGGGTGCTCGGTGTCAAGTAAAGACTTGGACACACTTAGTGACCTATTTAACATATGATAACATATGTTCACGTACAATTAGTACAATTAACACTAATTAAACAAGTGTACGCACTCTAAGGAGCGGGAAACACTTTGGTTAAGTGTTTGGGGTGTCCCGAGTAACATTTAAGGGCTCAAATGGCTTAGGAATGGAGTTTACTCTCCAAGAGTAAACTCTATACTTAGTGTTTACGGCCCTGGGACAACTCCCATGATTTTACGGCCGTAAACTCATGGTGAGTGGTTTCTAGGGTGTTTTAAGGCTTCATATTGATCGTGGAATTATACTAGGTCCAAATCTGAATTGTATGTGTGGGTTTAAGGGGTTTAAAGGGACTACATGGGAGTTTACGGCCCATGAACCGCCCCTATGGTAGTTCACGGCCGTGAACTCCTACCCTCTTGGTTTCATTGAAGTTTAAGGCCCTTATATCAATCCTAGTAATTATTCAAGGCTATAGGGGTGTTTGGGGTTCCAAGAGTGCACTCCTTTGGAGTTTATGGTCCAAATGACCATCGCTTGGGAGTTTACGGCCGCAAGCTCTTGGCTTGGTCGTGAACCCTCATATACCCCCTTAAACTTTGATTTCAAGCCCTTGATTCAACCCTAGCATTTTCTAGTGAAGGTATAAGACCAATTAGGGGGTTTAAACTCTCATTGGGTGAGGTTTGGGGGTGTTTACGGCCTAAGCATGTGCTTGGGCCGTAAACTCCTTTTTACCCCATATTTCCTTGTGTTTAAATGTTCCAAACCCTAAATAGCTTGCCCCTAATTTATGTCTTAAGCCTAAGGGTGGTTTGGGAGTGTTTTTGGGGCATTATTACAAGTTTAAGAGGTGTTTACGGCCTAAGCATGTGCTTGGGCCGTAAAATCTCTTTTATGCCCTAAACTCTTGTGTTTTGATGATTAAACACTCCTAGACAAGTTCCTTAATTGGTTCCTAGGCTCAACGGGACAAGTTTGGGTCATTTTGGCCACTTTTTAGGGGTTTACGGCCTAAGCATGCTCTTAGGCCGTGAACTCCTTTTAACAGTTTCTAAGTTCGATTTTTGGGTTATAACAACAAGTCATGATGTTTAGAATAGGTTAGGGTAAAGAGACTTACGTTCAGGTGGCAGAAATTCGCGGTTTTGAGTCGAAAACGGTTTTTATGAGAGAGAGTAGAGAGAGAGAGAGTGATATGAGAGTGGGAAAAGAGTGGAATGAAGTCCACTCCCCCTTATATAGGGGCTCGAGTTGAGGCTCAGTGGAATTCTACCCGATACTGCCGTTATACGGGGCTTTTGGTTGCACCCGATTTAGTGGTCGTAATAATAAAAACTAACTTTTTCCAAATTACTATGGAAATGTAATTTAAGTGTTTTCATTTACTTTATTACGACTATAACGACATAAAACATAAATAAATAAAACATTTATTTATTTGACGACCTCTTATTAACGGAACTTTTATACATTGGAATATTCCGTTAATGGTAACGGGGTAATGTAACGGAATAAACTATGGGTTGTCACTAGAACCTTACGAGGGATGATTTGGAATGCCTTGGGAAGGCCGGGGCTATGTGCAGGGTTGTGACCATGCTACTAGAGTGGTTGGGCGTGTAAGGAATGGTAAGGAATGATTTCGAGGATGAAATCTAATTTAAGTGGGAGAGAGTTGTAACACCTTGTTTATTTATTAGATAAATAAATAAAGTAATGAACGAATAGTAGCCCTAAAATAAATAATTGAAAGTTTAGGGGGGGGTTAAAAATATAATTTTCGGATTAGTTATAAATAATTTTTGAAGTCAGGGGCTCTATGGTAATTATTGGAACTTAAGTTGAAAAAAATGTGAGGAGGGGAGACTAAAAATGTTAACATGGCTGAAGTTTGATCATTCAGGCCTGATTTATAAAGGGTTTTAGATGGTGGGGTTCAAATGGTAACTTATGGACTGATTATGAAAGGATTTTGGATGTTGGGGGCTGCTTTGTAAATTATGGCCTAATATTGAAAGGAACTCGGATGGGAGGGACCTATATTGTCATTATGGAAAACTTATTAGTAGGATCGGGTATAAACAATTATGAAACCCTAACCCTAATAGAAGACCCTCCAGCCGTCACCCCTTATACCTCCCGTTTTACAGCCGCCACCTCTCCATCACCTTATGCCCATTTCGTCGCCGGCGCTCTTACCACCCAACTCCAACCCATTTCCGACCAGCAATGATGGTAAGCAACCAAGGGATGGCCGCCACCCTCATCTCCTTTCCTCCATCGCTTGCAGCGTTGCTACTGGACGCCGTGCACGAACGAAGAACCACCGAGAGCGACTTCCGGGTGGCGTTTCTCCTGCTCCGCCTTCAGATGACGTCACTAGAGTTGTCCAACGCCGCCGCTGCCACTCCATTGAAGACTAAGATCTGTCGCCTGCCACCGTGAAATGGTGACTGGGTTCAAGAACTCGTGAAGCTAAAGTACTTTTGGGTGTCTTTCCAATATTAGTGTGGTGTTATTTGGTCGGAACTCTCGAGAACAGCCAACACCACCACCGTGAGGTGGTGGCTGCCACCACGTGCCACCGGCGGCCACCACAAGGGTGGTTGCGGGTGCGTGTTTATTTAGTGTAGTGTGTGTTTATTTTGTGAGTTAATTGTAAATTGTAAAAATTGGAATAATGAAAGGAAAAATCAAACCACCACCAGTCGCCGTGTCGGGTGGCGGTGTGTGTTGCCTTGTTGTGTTGATTCATTTGGGGTGCTTTAAACCCTAATGGGCCTAATGAAGCCTAATGGGCTTAGTGAAAACGCTAATGGGTCTAATGGACCCTAATTGACTTAAGGAAAACTCTAATGGGCTAAATGATACTCTAGTGGGCCTAATAGGCCCAGTAAAGCCCTAATTGACCTAAAAGCCCAACAAATTGATAAATAGGCTAGTATTTGGGTTGGAAACCCTAATTAGGGTTTGGAAAACCTTAATGCCAATAAAATCCTAATTTTGAGAATTTAACGGGACACACACGGGAATTATTTAATAACTTGAGATATTAAATAATAATCATTGGCAAAGATTAATCTAAGCAATATTGGACTTAATGGATTAAGTCCTTAATGGGTTAAGTGAGAAACACTTAACCCTAATTGTCATTTTATGTGAAACCCTAATTTCACTTGGGTTTATTGTTGGGCCTCTCTATTGGGCCTTGATGATTGGGTTATTAATGGGCGATCCAAAGTCAAGAAATTGGACTATAATAGTTTAATGGGCCTAGGGTAAGGCCCATGTAAGGGGTTTAGGCCCAATTTGGAAAATTGGGCCATAAATGGGCCATAGTTTGGGCCTAAATGATTATATGATGTTGGGCCTTAGAATAAGACCATGTAAAGCTTGGGCCAAATTTGGAAATTGGGCCATATGTAGGGTTTGATTCCTAGTTGACTTTGTTCCTATAGATTGGACCTTGGGCTTGAATAAGCGAAGCTTGGGGTAATATAGTAATTATCCAAAGAATGAACTTATGGTTATGTGTTGGGACCCAATTATTAATTGTGTCTTTGGGACTTCAGCAATGTGAGGTGAGTTACCTTCCAGTAGCGGTGGGTCTATGGCCACAATGTCGGCCCACCAGTAGGAGTTGTATGTTAGATGATTGTCTTTGTGACACTCATCTAGGTTTGCTACTACCTGATATGTTTATGCGCTAGCATGATATGTTATATGTGATAGTGGTAGTAGGTGGAGAATAGTCCCTAAGTTCGGTCGTTAGGACCGAAGGGTAGGTCGGGCAACCCAGAGTTATCTGAAAGTATGCTTATGTTATGATATTATATGGTAGTAGTAGGAGGTGAAATAGTCCTCATATGTCGATTGTAAGGACCGACGGGTAAGTGAAGCACCCCAGAATGGCTTGACCTGGGTAGGTCAGGCGCCCCAGAATTGTCTGGTAGTATATGTGTGTTATATTATTGCATGGTAGTGGTAGAAGTGAAATAGTCCCCGGTAGTCGGGTGAAATAGACCAACGGGTAAGTCAAGCACCCCAAAATGGCTTGACCTGGATAAGTCAAGCACTCCAGAATGGCTTGACCTGGGTAAGTCAGGCACCCCAGAATTTCCTGACAGTATGTTATTGTATGGTGTGTGATATGATGGGGGGACTCAGTAAGCTTCATGCTTACGGTTTACAGTTTTGGTTTCAGGTACTCGTTTTCAAAGGAAATGAGCCGGCTTGATTGCAGTGCATCACACTATGTTTTCCGTGTTGGATTAGTGTCTAAGTCCATAACTATTTTGGTATGTACTTGACCCGATGGTGCATGGTCCTTTTGGGTTGCCTTCACCAAAGCAACTTGATTGGAGAAATAAATAGAGAGAGAGGTTATTGTGATTTATTAATATGTTATAAGAATAATATATTAAAGGAGAAATCATATTTGTTTAATTAATATTGGTCAATAATTAATTAAGAATTAATTTTGTGATCAAGTGTAATTAATTAAACTAGAGGGGCTGAATTGTAATTATGTGATAGTTACAAAATAAGGTAAGAATTATCTTATATATATGGTGAACGAATTTGAGGTGTAAATCCCTTATAATTTGACTAGGATAAGGATTTCTAGGACTTATCTTATGGTTGCTTGGTAGATAAGCAACTAGATAAGGATAAGGACTAAAACCCTAATCTTTACACCTATATAAACCCCCTAAGGCATAGGAATTCGTCCAACCCTTCCCAAGAGGTCCTAAGGACGAATTCTAACCTCCCTCCTCTCTCTTTATACCTTCTCCACTTGCTTATGGTGTTTGTAAGCCATTAGAGGAGTGACACTTGTGACTCTCTGCTTTCCAAGGTCAATTCAAGGAGGAATTGGATTGTTATTGCTACATAACAATCAAGGTATGTTCTTAAACCTATTTACATGTGAATTCTGATTTCCATATGCTAGAATTAGGGTTCAAAGTCTTGGATTCAAAGTATGTACAATAGAGAAACCTAGATCCGAGCTTTAGGGTTTGTATGAGCACATAGGATGTCTTATGACCAAAACCCATCAGTGGTATCAGAGCCATGATTGGTTTCTATTGTATTGATGCTTGATGTAACTGAAAATCGTGTTTTGGCCTCACTGTTCGACCTGACTCGGCGAGTCAGCCCTACTCGGCGAGTTCCAAAGGGTGACTCGGCGAGTCGGTGTGTCAGACAGTGCTTATCTCGGGATTTCTTGCTGTTTTTGCATCGGGATAATTACCTTATCATGTTAGATTAATATTAATCCGATTATATGATATATTTGACTATAATTTTAATCTAATTGAAGATATTTATCAATTAATAGGATAATTATTTCCTTATAAGATAATTGATTAATTATTTTAAGTAAATTGATAAATTATTTTGCAAGAAATCATCAAATATGGATAATTATGTGATTAAATGTTAATTTGAATTATTTGTTATTTGATCCTTGTTGTTGTGAAAAGTTTCATATTTGGCCCTTTAGGTTTTATAGTTTAAATTTGAACCCCAAAAGTTTTGTTGTTTTGAAATTTAAATAGTTGAAACCCTAATGTTTTGAAAAAGGTTTCAAAACTTGCCCTCAAGTTTTGGAATTTAAATTTTGATTAAATAGTTTAATTTTGATGCATATTTAAATTCTAAACCCTAATGTGTTGAAATGTTTCAAAACTTGCCCTCAAGTTTTGAAATTTAAAAGTTGATTAAAAGTTTAATTAGGAATGTTAAATTCTAAAACTCTAAGAAGTTTTGAAAAAGTTCAAATCACACCATTATGGTTTTATTAATTAATTAAGGTGTATAATTAAAAGAGATTTAATAAATCCATAAAAGTTTAGGTTTACAATTTAAGTGAATTAAAAGTATAATTGTTAAATTGAACCACCTAGTATTTTAAAAGTGTTAGAATACACCTTATACTATATATAACATTAAAAGTCTAACATTATATATATATATATATATATATATATATATATATATATATATATATATATATATATATATATGTATAACTAAAAGTCAGTCTTACCATTAGTAGGCCTCATTCACGAAGCTGGTCTATAAGGGGTGTTTAAGGAAATTGCCTATGAAATGGCGATTGAATGGGTATCCACTCTTACCCACCGCACTCTTGACTAGTGGAGAGTCGTTAGCCGAACGGGTAGGATAGGACGAAACCTTCCATTATAAGTATAATGAAGTATAAAAGTAACTAAATGTTTTCATAAAATTCCCAATCTTAGTTACTTAGGCAAAAGTGAATTGATGCAATTCCATGAAATTACACTTTGTGCCCTTGCGAAGACGTTAGTGGAGCGTGTGTGGTTAACCGGCACACTAAATGGGTCTAAGCAAAGGTAGCAAAGGGTGACTCAATGTTTGTCATAGTTCGGTGGAGTGTGTGTGGTTTACCGGCACATCGAATAGGTGACTGTAACATGTGAGGGCACCATGTAGTTTGCATGGTTATTCACACCCGCTTTGTGATCCTCGGCATCCCAGTCAAAAACAAGAGGGGCATATCGAGATATAAACATGCCATTGAAAGTTCAATGTATCTCAAAGGATCTAGGAGTTTTCATAGATTTAAAACTTAAATTCTTTTTCGTTATTCGTGGTGGAAATTAGTGAATCGTCATTCACTTACCTTCAAATGTTCTGCAATTTGGGTTACGGCATCCCTCTCCCGAGTTGTAGAATATTGTGTTGGGTCCTAGCCTTGGAATTTCATTTGGGTGATTTACCAAGGACTCAATCAATCAACTAACTTGAATTCGTTTTCTCCCGTTTTGTAGATGTCAAAGTTCGACAACTATGGTATTCCCAAATCCCGTGGAACAAGAATTCCACATGAAGATGATATTCCACGATTCGATCGAGGATCAAGAAATCATGTTTCACTTCCTCCTCCTCCTCCAATTATTCTCCCTAACCCACAAGATTGTAAAATTGAAAGGTTCAATATCACTCAAGCCCTTTTGGCAAGTAAACATAAAGAAGGAAAGTCGGTGTGTGCACACGTCCTAGGGATGAAGTCGCGCATTGATAGACTAAGAATGATGGGATCCGTTGTTAGTGAAGAGATGGCTGTTGATTGGGTTCTTCAGTCACTTCCCAACTCATATAGTGAGTTCGTAAGAGAGTACTATATGACGAACCACAACGTGACCCTTATAGATCTCACCTATATGCTTATTGCTGCCGAATCAGCAATGGTTTGGCGCAATAGAAAAACAAAGTTGATTGGTGAATCTGCCTTCAAGACCTCTATGGATATAGACAATGGCAATGAAAGACATGCAATGATCGAAATGTTTGATCATAAGAGAAAGGCGATGTCTGAAGTAGTTCCATGTGTTGTTCCAAAAGAGTCAATTTGCTTTTATTGCCAAGAGAAGGGGCATTGGAGACGAAGTTGCCCTAATTACCTAAGAGATCTAAGAGATGGGAGAGTCAAAGGTATGACTGCGCTTTAGGTAAAAAAATCCACTATCTAACTCCATTAAGTTCCTACTCATTTATTCTTGATACATGATGTAATAAGATTACATTTGAGTGTTTTGTAGGGTCGGTGAAAAGAAAGGAAGCTTGATAAGAGAGCAAGATGAATCTAATCACAAGAGATAGATCTCAATCGCATGGACTTGAAGATTAGATTTTGAGCTTAGAAAGTTATGATAGAGTTGTTAGAAATTTTCTTTTGTACATAGTTTTCAATGGATTTTGCATTGTAAGGACAAATTTTTCCGCTGCTTTTATAAATAAAATAAATTTTGTTTGACGTATTTATTCATTTGTTTATTTCTTTACAATGAAATCGTTATGAAAATTGATGTTCGAATATTTCTACAACGAATGGATATGATTCTTAGTTATGTTATTTATGGAAATGTCAAGAATTTACCAAATAGGGAGAGTTTCTCATCGCCCAAAGTTTCAATTGGATAGAAATTTGGAATCAGACAACTTGGTTGCATGATGAATGAGAAATTCATATTTGGAAATTAGACCAATTCGTTGACAAAGTGTCAAGTGAAGGACTAGGAGATCGAGTACACAAAGTTGTGTGTTGATCAAGTTCACCATAAGAATAACAAAGATATTCGTCATGATTTACTAAAAAGGCTTAGTAAATATGATTATACTTACAAGATTAAGTGTAATTCTAAATTGATTAAAGGGTTTAGATCAATAGTAGAACGAATAAGAAGAATCATATAGGCAGAAAGATAAAAGTTTCTCCATTCTAAGAAGATGGGAGAGTAGCTTTTATGCTTTATGATAGGTCTTAATGATTAAGAACAATATCTTAATTGATCCTCTAAGTGAGTCTTAGTACAATTGTATGTATAAGAAGAGGATTCAAGGATTGAAGAAATGGTTAAATCAAGAAGTCTATCATACTTCGTTCCAATAACAAGTCTTAAAGTTAAGATTGTGACAATGAGTGAAAAGTATTAAGAAGGTTTAAAACATTCATTAAATGTGGTAAGTTGTGATGTCTTAGATAAGACAAAGACCAACTAGGACCAATTTATGAAGATTTTTTTGATAAAAGCTACACTAACTCTTGAATATTTATTTGTCAAGAAATGTTTTGACAAGAGAATCTTATATGTCAAGGAGTCAGTGGGAGTCTTAATGGTCTTGAAAGGTCTCAAGAACAAATCAAATAAACCTTATCGATCATCACTAGCACACGAGTTAAGGTTTACAACCTATCATGACGACATTATTTTGATTCTGTGTCAATCCAATCGAGTTAATTATGCATGAGAGTTCTATGAGTTCTCATTTTGAATGCATAAAAGGCAAAGCACCTTAATCAATGAAAGGTACATTGATAAGAAAAAGGTGAGCTGCTTAACTACTTGGAAGACATGGTGGGCAGCTGTGCTACTATAAGGCAAGAAATCAAGATTAAGAAAGTTCGATCCATAAGAGTTTGAATTTGTCGTAAACTTTGGTTTTGACAAATTCACATGGATAGGAACAAATACACCGTTTAAATCTAAGTGTCATAAGATTTCCTCCTTCATGAAAATGATTGTGAGGAAATGCTTTCACTAAGACAGATTTTAAGAAGATAGTGATTGTAAAATTGCATTCTCGAATTCAATTATGGTTACGGCATCCCTTTCCATAATTTGAATTGCGAGGTTTGGCAATTAGTCTTAATTGTTTAGACACACATATGAACTATCGAAGGTAAAGGTGTATAAGTTCAAGAAGCATTGATAAAGGATTATCAACGCACTAAGTATTAGAAACACGAACTTAAGAAATTCAATAAGTATTGTTTTCTGAAAGTTAAGATGTTTATGAATACATGTCGAAGCTAGTGGGAGCATAAGTGTTATGTTTTATAATAATCATCATGATAGTGGGAGCATAAAAGTTATGATTGTATGATTATTATGGAAAGTATTGCAAGTTGGCAATATTAATTATAGAAAACAAGAGTTATTCCTTGCAAAGTCGTAAGGGTTGTAAAGTTGTTTTGCTATAATTAAGGGAGAGAATATTATGCTTCATTTCAAATCTAAAGGTTTAGGTTGAGAAATGTTAAATTTAGTCAAAGGTACAAAGTGTGTTCTTAAAATTTCGATTATGATTACGGCATCCCTCTTCACAATTCGAATTTTGAGAACATAGCAAATAAAACATTATGCGTCGTGTCCCATACGCTTCGGGTATAGGATCGATTGCAAATGCTTTAATGTTTGACCATTCTAAAATTTTCCAAATGTCGAGCGCATTTAGAGGGAAAAGGGACTAGAATTGGTTTTGACTAAAATAATTAAACAACTATCAAAGGACAATCCAAAGTTCGACGAGGATTGGTCGCTTGTGAGTAGTTGGAAGTATAGTATTGGAAATTATGGAAATGTTTCCATATTGGATGGACCATATCGACT
The DNA here is from genome assembly GCF_002870075.4 of Lactuca sativa. Taxonomy (NCBI): domain Eukaryota; kingdom Viridiplantae; phylum Streptophyta; class Magnoliopsida; order Asterales; family Asteraceae; genus Lactuca; species Lactuca sativa. The sequence goes on along the minus strand of NC_056624.2, from coordinate 169,636,777 downwards.
TTATTATGAATAGATAAGATTCTATTAAGAATGAGTTGTCATATGGAAAATATGGAAGTGTGTCCATATTGGGAATTGAATATTAAAAATCAATGACTATATTAGAAACTTTTATACAAAAGGATGTTCAAAGGAATGTACTTTGAGTGAGAGACATCATATCTAAGGAATTGTCTTGTAACAATCTCCGATAAAAGACTTTGTAATATCATTGGCAATAGTCTTTGTGACTTTAGTGCAGTGACATTACGAAAGGATCGTTGCATAGAATGTTAGAATCTAGCATATTCTATAAGTAGCAAGAATTTGATATTCTTTAACTTATGGAAAAAGGATTTGGAGTTGTGAAATGAGAATGATTGGAAATGTGTTCAATGTGATCTATTTCACAAAGAAAGAACCATAGGTAAACATTGTGTGCATGCTAGGAGCATGGGACAAGTGTTGGAATTCAAGTAAGAAGTTGATTACCCGAAACGACAAATAATGAGTAATCGATATGGTGATAAATAAAAGGAGTTTTATTTATACTCAAAGGTTTGAGGCCATATGGGATTAGTATTATTCTTGTGTTTCACTTTGCATGTTTTGACTTCAAGAATAATTGAGTTTATTTAGAATAATCGAATTATTCGAACGGGCCACAGTCGTTCATATGTTGGAAGTAGATATGAATGAAGACTGTCGTGAATTGGTGTGTGGATTGTCTAAAAGAGTATTAGACATAGGCAAATGTTTGCTGCAACGTTCATGAGTGCTTATGAATGTGATTTGAGCATTGGATTAGACCCACGCTCACTTGGATCACTCCATGGATTGTATCATGAGTGATTGGTGAGACGATAACATCTTATATTCTTGAAACCGAGATGTGTGAGTTGTATCTTGCAAATCGGTTGCACATTGATAATATGTAAACGCACCAGTAACTTGGTGTTATAAAACATATTGTTGTGTGTGATTCGGTGCGTGAGTACAAGCAAACATTGTATCGAAGTTTATCCGTTCCTTTTATCCAAAGTAGGATAAAAGCGATATCTTTGGGCCCCTCGATGGTTTAGTGATGGCAAACGTAAATGCTCGGCCGGGCTGGGGCTAATTTGATTTGTTCAATTAGTCAGTCGTCATAAATCGGGAATCGAGATATAGTACAAAGAGAATGATTTGAAATCATATCTCATATGATATCTAGAATGGAGGAATATATGATCCCTTATCTAAGGACACGCGTATTTGATATGATCAGAGTTGACAGCGGCTTTGGAAAGCTACGATTGCAGATCGGGATCCGAAGTCATACGCAGAATAGTTGTTAGACTTATCCAAGTGGGAGACTGTTGGATTAGTGTCTAAGTCCATAACTATTTTGGTATGTACTTGACCCGATGGTGCATGGTCCTTTTGGGTTGCCTTCACCAAAGCAACTTGATTGGAGAAATAAATAGAGAGAGAGGTTATTGTGATTTATTAATATGTTATAAGAATAATATATTAAAGGAGAAATCATATTTGTTTAATTAATATTGGTCAATAATTAATTAAGAATTAATTTTGTGATCAAGTGTAATTAATTAAACTAGAGGGGCTGAATTGTAATTATGTGATAGTTACAAAATAAGGTAAGAATTATCTTATATATATGGTGAACGAATTTGAGGTGTAAATCCCTTATAATTTGACTAGGATAAGGATTTCTAGGACTTATCTTATGGTTGCTTGGTAGATAAGCAACTAGATAAGGATAAGGACTAAAACCCTAATCTTTACACCTATATAAACCCCCTAAGGCATAGGAATTCGTCCAACCCTTCCCAAGAGGTCCTAAGGACGAATTCTAACCTCCCTCCTCTCTCTTTATACCTTCTCCACTTGCTTATGGTGTTTGTAAGCCATTAGAGGAGTGACACTTGTGACTCTCTGCTTTCCAAGGTGAATTCAAGGAGGAATTGGATTGTTATTGCTACATAACAATCAAGGTATGTTCTTAAACCTATTTACATGTGAATTCTGATTTCCATATGCTAGAATTAGCGTTCAAAGTCTTGGATTCAAAGTATATACAATAGAGAAACCTAGATCCGAGCTTTAGGGTTTGTATGAGCACATAGGATGTCTTATGACCAAAACCCATCATTCCGCACATGAGATCTTTGGGATTTCACTTTGATATGGTTTTATGATAGTATATTTTGATTATTGACACTTTGGTTTGACATGAGAAATTATTATGAAAGTTTTTATATTGATCGATTTTATGCAATAACTTAATTAAAATGAAATTTTTGGCCTTGAATTTTGAAATGTTACACCATTTTTAGGGGAAAAAATAGAGATGATCTAAAAACGAAAACTGTAATTTAGTCTTATAACATAAAAGTTATTTTTATTTATTAATTTATTTATTTTTTGTGTTATTTTTAATGTGTGGTTGAATTGGACATGTATTTTATTATCAAAAAAACCGTTTTAGTTTTAGTTTTAGTTTAAGTGTTTATTATTATTATTATTATTATTATTATTATTATTATTTTAAATAGTTTGTGATTGGAGTTTTTTGTAGGAGTTCGGAGTTTTTCATTCATCATAAATCTAAGCAGTTATCGCGGTCCAAATTTCAATAGCGGTCACATGCCGCTATTTTAAATCGTGGTTATCACGGTGATATAGCAGTGGTATAGCAGTTTTTTAATATTATGTATAATTTATATTATATGTTTATACAAAATTTATATATTAGATTATCAATACTATATGGAATTGATATCATAAAAAATCATATAAAAATTACAAACATAACATAATCTATATATAATATTCTAATATAGTTATATGGAAACTAAAAAGTGTTAAAATGTCATTACAACTCAAGTCGTTCGTGGTTTTTAAGTACTGAAACAGACGAGAAAAAAAAGTTGTCATTTGTTGATTTGTAGTTTATAATTAACTATATTTATTATTTGGACTTATTAAAACAAAAGTATAGTGAACTAGTTTAAAAAAATAAAGATTTAATATTGAAATAACACACAATCGTTTTTTTCTTTGTGAAAGTAGCCAAATATGTATGAAATTGTAAAAGCGGGTGTAACGTCACTATAACGCTGATGAGTTTCGCGGTAAATAGCGGTCAATAGCGCCGCTAATAGCGTCACCGCTATTTGTAAACGCTATTTCAAAGTAGCGGTTCATTAACACCGCAAAACGCTATAGCGCCGCTATAGCACCGCTATAGCACCGCTATAGCGTGCTATTAATAGCATAGTCATAAATACACAAAAAGAAACCACCACAAAACAATTAATCATTTAACTTCTTCGCCCTTTCACCATGCCTCCCAAAACACTTCACGTAGCAATGCTATGCAGTCCCGGCATAGGTCATTTAGTTCCAGCATTATTATTTGGCCGCCGTCTCGTCACCCACCACAACCTCCAAGTCACCATCCTCGCTGTCACCACCACCACCACTCCAACAGCCCAATCCCAACTCCTCACTCCCTTCACCGCCGACATCCACCTTCCGGTCATCCAAATACCTGCTGCAGACATCTCTTCAGTCGTTTCTCCAGATGCCAAAGTCGTCACAAAGATTTGCACCATGATGCGGGAAACAATACCCACCATCCGTACCACCATTTCCTCCATGGACCCTCGTCCCGACGTCTTTGTCGCCGATATCTTTTCAACAGAATCTTGGGTTATCGCTGAAGAATTCGGGATGCCCAAGTATGTATTCAACACTGGTAACGCATGGTTCACCGGACTGTTCACTTACTCCCCGGTGCTAGATAAGAAAGTGGTAGGTCAATATGTTGACCAGACAGAGCTGTTTGAGATACCGGGTTGTAAACCGGTTCGGCCGGAGGAAGTTGTGGATCCAATGCTGAATCGGGACGATGAAGACTATCGGGTTTACTTAAACCAAGCAATTGGTGTGACTTTGGCAGATGGCATGTTAATAAACACATGGGAAAATCTGGAACCACAATCTCTTCAGGCTCTCAGAAATAACAAGATTTTGCGTTCCATCCCGGTATACACAGTTGGTCCAATAGCCAAAAAATACGAACCGGTCGGCTTGAAAACTGAGGTGATTGAATGGCTTGATAAACAGCCGGAAAGGTCAGTCATATACGTGTCTTTTGGAAGCGGTGGAACGTTATCAGCCGAGCAAATTACAGAGCTGGCTTGGGGATTGGAGCTGAGCCAACAACGATTTGTTTGGGTGGTCCGGCCACCTGCTGGATATGATAAAGAAGTGTCTTTTTTCAAATCCGGTCATTCCGGTGAACCAAATAGTGAACCCGAGTATCTTCCAGAAGGGTACTTGACTCGATCCAAGAAAATGGGATTTGTTGTGCGTTCATGGGCCCCACAGGTAGAGATTTTGAGCCACACATCGGTTGGGGGGTTTCTGACGCACTGTGGATGGAACTCAACGTTAGAGAGCATCAGCAGTGGGGTAGCCATGATAGCATGGGCGTTGTATGCTGAACAGAGGATGAATGCGACGATGCTGACGGAGGAGCTGAAGGTGGCGGTGAGGCCGGAGGTGTTGCCGACGAAGAAAGTGGTCGGGAGGGAGGAGGTAGAGAAGATGGTGAGGTGTTTGATAGATGGCGAAGAAGGAAAAGCAATGACAGAGAAAGTAAAGAGGTTAAAGGAAGGTGCTGAGGAAGCATTGAGTGTGAATGGTTCGTCTTATATTTCAACATGTAAATTTGTCGATGATTGTTGGTCACGGATTCAGCAATCAATCTGATCATGCATTAAGTGTGAATGGTTCGGTTGTTACATTTGACTATGAGTATGTTGTATTCTTTTACAATTTTCTTTCTTTCATTTTAATATCTATTATATATAAGTAGTGAGTGGTGTGTCTTTATGTTAGTTTGGCAGATTGCACTCCGACGATGATTAGATTCATTCGATGAATAATTTTTAACGGTTTCTTTGGGTATAAAATGTATAGTCATCTACTCATCTTAATTGCGTTTTAGGGGATATGGTAGTAAACCAAATATAACCACGTCCTCTTTGATTTTTTTTTTAATTGGGAAAGTATTCTTGACTTTTGGTGTGTTTTGGAAGGTTGTAGAAACTTAAGACGAAGTAGTTTCTTGTTCGCTTTAGGTTAAAATTTTCTTTAAACTACCTACAATCATGGAACCATAATTTTCCAAAAGTTCAATGCCAAAGTCAAATCTTTTAAATAAAATACACATATATTGATGTTAAGTATCATCATAAATTTTATATAATAAAATTAAACATAATGCATAGACAAAAGCTACATGTGAATACATTTTATTGGAGGGTTTTTTTCTTTATTTCTTCTGTTTTTTTATGGGTTTTACATTTGTTGGATGTAAAGGTGCACAATTTTCGGTTTTAAAAAATATTTAAAAAAAAAAAATCTTTTTTCTCTAAACTGATTTGGTTATAACTTGTTCAGCTTTTTTGAAAGTGAAATTTGATTAAAAAGTATTTTTTTTGTTAACAAAAGTGATCTGGTTCGATTTCTGTAAAAAATTGTGAAAAAACAGTTTAAAATAGTAAAAAAAAAAAAAAAGGTGTTAATAACAACCGGTTTGTTTTTAACATAACATGTTTTGCAAAAATCAATTCTCAAATATCTAGTTTGGTTTTTTGACAGGTTTTAAAAAAACGGTTTCAAATGTGCTTCTCTAGTTGGATGTGTACATAAATGATGTTAATTAGTTAGTTTTTATATTACAAAATCTTATCAAACTTTCTGTATGATTTATATTTCTATTTTCGTCTTAATAAAAACATTATACTAGTTGTGAAACCCGTATATTATAGGGGTCGATTAAAACAAAATCTTAAATAGAAACGATTAAATGAGAAGTTTATTTGAATTTGAAATTTGAAATAAATAAAAATTATGAGAAAAAAACATGCAAAAAATAATAAATTAAAATTATTGTTTAGTTATCAGACCCCTATACTAAACAGGTTAACTATAACAAAATGTTAAACACAAAGGTTTAAACTGTAAATTTATTTAAAATTAAAATTGAAATTTAAAATTTAAAATTAATATCATTAAGATAGGTTTAATTTATGGAAACTAATTAATAATATATTAGAAATGGAAAATGAAATAAATGACAAGTGGAAAATAAATATATCTCTAAATTATGACAAAATGACATGTGGCAAATTGAATGAGAGAAGGACATGTGGCAAAATCATTCTTATTTATTAGGATAGATTTTTAAAATATACCCAAATATTGCATTGTAGTTTGAGATGTAACATGAATTCTGTAAACAGCCACAAAGTCCTTTGCATATTACCTATTATAGAATTAACTCTAGTTTAAAGACTAAATTTCATAGTTGCTAATTCCTTACTCTCGTTGAAATAGAGAAACAACAAATGAAAGCAAAATGCATATATATCACTTGAATATGTTTCCAATGATGAATATTTTTGAATAATATAAAACATAAATGAATGAAATATACATTATGATAAGATGAATGTATGCATGTGGTTTTTCAAGCAAATCAGATAGTAGACATTTCAAGCAAAAACTCGATGTTTTATGAACTTTATTTTTTAACAAAACAACTTGGAACTTCATGTACTTTAACATAACCATATATACAAATTCAATTATTTGAAAGGAGTGATGGGAACCACCTGACCTCTACAAAGTCAACTTTTAAACATTTAGCTTTCCACAGACATCCACCCTAGAAATTGCAGGAGTGGCTTCTCGTTTGTTTAGCTTTCATATACGTGCATGATGCCAAGTTGGACCACAACCGAATTGTTTTTATCAACGAGAGTATTGATTTTGGGCCTATTCCATTTAAAGTTTTTAAGTTCTAAGTTTTAAGTATTGGTTTCTCGTAGACGGGCTTGAGGCAATTGTGATTGATTCTTGGGCTAAAAATATCGACTTCAGGAAGTCTGACCTAAGGCCACCTAAAAAGCTTCAAGAGCTTAAAATCAGCATCAAGCTTTGGAGATCGGAGTTGAGAAAAAAGAAGAAAAGGATTTCTCTGAATTGGCTGCTAAAATTAATGAACTGGAATTATTAGCTAAAGATCAACCTCTTCTGTCACTGAAAGAATGAGAAACAAGAGAAAAATCACTGATACTGAATCAATTGGAAGACCGGATCTTAATTCTTAAACAAAAAGCGAGAATCAAGTGGGAGGTGGAAGGGTATGAAAATAGTAAGTTCTTTCGTGGTATTATTAACTGTCATAAAAAAAGAAGTAGGATTAACGGTCTCAATATGGAGGGTGATTGGGTGACCGATTCGGTTCACATTATGGATGAAGTTTGGAAGTTCTTGTCTTCAAAATTTTATGAATGGTCAGGCCTAAGCTTAAAAGTAGAAGCTTAAAAAGTTTGCTAGTTCACATATACCTTATTGGGTGTATGTACAAAATGCTTTCAAAATTGCTTGGTGAAAGTTATTAGTCAAAAGCAACTGACTTATGTTTAAGGTAATTTCACTTTAGATGTTCCTCTTGTTATTAATGAAATTTACCCTTCTTATTTTCAAAGCCGATTTTGAAAAGGTTTTTGATTCTCTTAATTGGAGTTTTCTAGACTCTATATTGGAGAAAATGAGGTTTGGCCATAAATGATGAAATTAGATAAAAGGGTGTACTTCTTCTGGTAGAGCTTTCAGTTGGTTAATGGTTCTCCTACGAAGGAGTTTGATATCAAAAGAGATGTTAGGTAATGTGATTTTTTACCCCCTTCCTTTTCATTATTTCTATAGGAGGTCTAAGTCCCCCAGGGATAGAAGCTTACGTTCATCATTTTTTCATGGTATTTCTTTACCTCATAATGGTCTTTACTTGTTCACATTAATTGGTGATTGATTTGAAATCAACTTTATTAATCTCAATAGGATTTTAAGATGCTTCTACCGTGTCTTCGATTTGAAAGTTGATCCGGCCAAAAGCAAAGTTTTTGGAATCAAACTTGACAACAGTGAGATTGATCGGCTTGCATCCATTTTACATTGTGATCCTGCGACGTTCCTTTTCATTTATCTTGGCCTCCCTATTGGATCCAACATGAAGCTTGCTAGAAATTGGAATCCCATTCTGGTTAAATTCAAATCTAAGTTATCTTCTGGAAAGCGAGGTCACTTTTTTCAAGTCTCTATTGGGTAGCCTTCCTCCTATTATATCTCGATGCTCAAAAATTCTAAAAAGATTATTGAGTTGTTGGAGGGTATTAGAAGAAATTTCCTTAAAGGAGGTCTTGAAAACAAAAGGAATATTCATTAGGTGGCCTAGGATATGATTACTAAACCTAAGAACAAATGAGGGCTTGGAGTCTGGTACCTTAGGTCCCTTTACATCATTCTTCTTGCTAAATAGTAGTGGAAGCTAAAAAACATCTAAAGGGTTCACTTTAGTCCTCTTTCATTAAAGCTTTGCATAACACGAGTTGTGTTGATGATACACCTTTTGCTACATATCGTATTTTGAGGACATGGCTTTCCATTTACCAAACAAAATAGGATCTTAAAGAATTGGACATATCTCTTGTTGATCTTTTTTTCATGAAAATGGGAGACTGGAGGAACACACATTTTTGGAAATACAAATGGTGTGGTGATCATGTTGATGGGTTTCGAGCCTCATTAGAACCAACATAATGACAGCGGAAAGAACAAACAATTTGATCTAATACTCGAAACATATGGATCTAAACTCAACTAATCTATGCAACTAATTAGAACTCAATGGAACAAAAAACTTACATTTGATTTATTTGTATGTTTCTTCTTTTGACAAGCCAGTTGAATGTACTAGAGAACCCAAAGGAGAGTTCATCTTCTGAAATCGCACCCAAGAGACAAACAAGAAACATATCAACGTAACCCTCGAACTACGAGCTTCAAATAGAATTGAAATCGTGATTATGTTCTTCAAACACAACGTGGAGATCAATATGCCATGACATGAGAACGACAATTTAGGATTCTTTAGGGTTTTGAGAATTCTGAACTTTGACAACCGAGAGGTATTTTCACATGTATCAAAACCGGATTTTTAGCCCTCTATTTATAGGGAGATGATTTGAAACCCTAAATATAATTACCAAATATAATAATAATTATTTAATAAATTCAAATCATTCTTAAATATTCCATATTCCATGTATTTACTATTAATTAATTACACTATTAATTAATTAACAAAACAAGTATCTCAAATAAATATCTTTTCAGATCTGCTTCATTTTGTTCTTACATGTAACCCAAAAGGACATTGCTATTTATAGTATTGTTATCGGGCTTGTTATGGCTATAGACACTAATCTCCATCAAATCATCTTTACCACCATAAACTAAGAACATATCTTTAGTGCTCTTGATTGCAGTCCAATGACTTTCACCAGGATTGGCCTAATAACGACTCATCATACTAATGGCGTATGAGACGTCTAATTTTATACATATCATAGCATACATGATCGACCCTATAGAAGAAGTATATGGGACTCTACTCACTCTGTCAAGTTCTTCATTAGTATTGGAACATTGGTTATTAATCAAAACAGCTGCATAGGTACAAATCCCTTCTTAAATTCTTCCATCTTGAATTTCTTCAGGATTTTATCTAAGTAAGTGTTTTGGAAAAGTCCTCTTAGACGCTAGATTTATCCTTATAGATCTTAAAACCAAGTATGTAGGCAGCTTTCCCCAAGTCCTTCATAGCAAAACTCTCCCAATGCCATGTTTTTAGACTATTAAGTGTTAGAATGTCGTTTCCTATAAGTAGAATGTCATCAACATACAAGAAAAGAAAGACAACTACTCTCCCACTAAATCTAACATACACACAATGTTCATCTTCATCTCACGAGAAACCAAACTCTTTGACTTTCTCATCGAAACAGATGTTCCACCTGCGAGGTGCTTGTTTAAGTCCATAAATAGACTTCTCAAGCTTACATACCATATTAGGAGACTTGGACTATACAAAACCTTCCAACTGAGCTATTGTGACATCCCTAAATTCACGGTCACTTTAAAAATTTTATTTATGCTTATTTGAAAATCAGAGTATTCATTTTTAAGAATAATATTGCGGAATTTGTTCCTAGAAAACATGTATCAAAGCATTTCCGAAGAAATGTATTATGTATATATTAAAACTTTGGGATGCCATCATCAATACAGAAACACAAGCGTAAACAGACCTTACATTCATTTACGCTACTGATTTACATCTCCTTTAAGCTCTTAGTGAAATGTAGCTTCGTATCGACATCTGTGATACAAATAAACCGAGTGGGTCAGATTAGGAAACTTGGTGGGTACATAGGGTTTTCAACCTACAATAATAAAGTTATTATGTTTCATCATTAAAAATTTTACCCAATTACCCATCCCTATTATCTTTTTTATTTCGTAAGTATCTTCCCTAAGAATCATCTATCATTCACGCATTCACTCATAAGGATTGTCCTAAGGAATAGGCACGATGTCCATCGTTGTTGAGGTTTGTATAACAGGCGCTAATTCCATAGTTGCCGATGTTAATTGTTAGGCACTAACTCCATAGTTGCCAGGGTTTATCTCTTTTATTGACAATATTACTTTAAAGAGTCCACCCATAATACATGTCAATGGGTTTTTAGAGTACATCTGATGAACATATCATTCACAACACCTACAGGTTACGAGCATGCTAGTGTTCTACTAGACAGTCTAGAATATTTCGTGTTTGTTATCTATACTCTGCTAAAATGACTGGGTCATCGCTTGGGTCAAGGATTCTCATCATCTTTCACCTCTCATAAGCCATATCATCTTTCATCACTCATGTTATCTTTCATCTACCCATCTTTACTTATCATAATTATAGATATAACATAGATATACAATTTAAATCGAACAAAACATGTATATTTTTGTTTATTCAGCATATATATCAAGAACACAGATAATATGCACACATAGCACACAATTTATATTAAATATTTCATATCTATGTGTAATATGAAAGTAACTATGCACTCACTTGTTAAAGTGATGATTTCAAACTTATACATCGCTTTGCTTTTAAGAATTCTATTTTCCTTCGAGGATACCTGTACCATTACCGCTACATTTTAGTCTTATATTTATTGCACCTAATTATTAGCTCTACGGTCTATATTGTTTTATAAGTGTTAAACAATACTTTTCAACTACTATGAACAGACAGGGGCAGACATTAAAACACCAAAAGGCAGGACCATTTTGGCATTATAGAACTTCTGAAATCCAACAACCCTATGCAGCCCTTCAAACCAGATTCCCCCTACTTGGAGTAGTTAAAATATATTATAATAACACTCTGTATATTATATTTTATAATACATATATTGTTTATAGGTTCATTATAATGATATTGAACTTAAACCTAAGTTATACTTAAAATGGTAAACATAACTCACTCACTAGGAGGTTTGGCTAGGAACCGGGCTCTGCGGGGCAGAACTTATGAGCCGAAAGCTCTTCTTCTTGAAGCGTTCTGGCACTCCGGGACTCGCCTCTAGCACTTGGGAAGTGCTAGGGATTGAGTGGGGCTACGAAGGGTGTTCAGAGAGAGAAAGAATGGGAAAAGTGTGAGTTTTTAGGGTGATTTGCAAGTCTATTTATAGGTTAAGTCCGATGGCGAACGCAGGCATTCCCTTGCTGAACTTTAGGCATTCGTGGCCAGGTGTCATCATCAGGTGCCAAGCTGTGGTGAGGAAGCAGTGGCTTAGATCGCGCCACGTGTCGCTCGCTGGTTACTCCAAAAACTAATTATCTTCTAAAATCCAACAAAGAAGAAATAATCCCCTCGATGTGACATCCCCATTTTCACGGCCAGAAAAGACCGATTTGTTTATGCTTTGTTTTATAAATCATAGTGATCGTTTAAAGAAAACGGTTGCGGAATTTGTTCCCAAAATAAAATATGATAACCATTTATCAAAACGTTTCTCAAAGAGAATGTATTTTCATTAAATAATAAAACCTCGGGATGTCATGTTCCGATACAGACCAAAAGCATAAACAATTATAAATAGACCTTACAACAGTTATTCATAACTACTGGCCTATAATCCAAAATCTCTCGTCAAGTCCACCAACTTATACTCTTGTGCCATTACCTTTAATGCAAAGAAAACTGAGTGGGTCAGGCTTGGGAGCCTGGTGAGCATATAGGGTTTTCAACCCACAATAATACAATCATTATATTCAACCATCAAACAATCAACTCAATTACTCATCCCTATTATGTTTCTTAGGATTTTACCCTAGGAATTCAACTACTCGTCATTCCTTCATTCCTAAGGATTGACCTAAGGAATTTACACAAACTTCCATTGCTACATAAGGCGCATCTGCCAACATTATCCTTTAAGCGCCTCTGCCAGGATTACGTCATACACTATGAGGCGCGACTGCCAGGTTTATGACATTCTCTTTTAGGCACATCTGCCGACATTATCTTATAAGCGCATCTGCCAAGATTATCCTATAAGCGCATCTGTTATTGTTATGACAATCTCTATTTGGCGTATCTGCCAAGATCACGACATTCACTACTTGGTGCATCTACCAATACTATACTTAAGTACATCTACTAGTATTATGTCACTTTCTCTTTGGTGCATCTACCAATATCATTCTTGATCATCTTACATACATCATCATTTTATCACATACCAACTATCTCATCTACCCATGTTCTACCCAACATATTTGTAGATATGGAATACATATACAGTTTAACTCATTTAAAAACTATATAAGACATTCATTCCATACTCATCTCAAATAAATAACAATATATAAACACATAGCACATATTTTATAACAAATACTTCATATTTATGTGTTGGAAGGAAGTAACCACTCACTCTCCTAAACATATACGTCATACATTCAAACAATACTTGTATTATTATCGTGTTTGTGAAAGGTAGTATACACTCACTTGATCAGAAGATGATCGGATAGCACTACGACTTGCAGAAGTAGTAATCCTCAGCAGATCTGGAAGATCTCCACAAAAATCGAACTTCTCGCGGACAGAGCTTCGGCTCGGGAACCGCACTTCTCGGGATCTTCGGGATCTCGGGACTTGCTTCGGGGCTCGAGAACAATACCAGGGCTTCGGGGTATTTCTGGCACGCAAACCGATGCAAAATGGGAGAAAGAAGAGAAGAAATTGGCAAAACTATCGGCTGCCTTCGGATTCCTTTTATAGAGGCTGAGCCTCGCACGTACGCGGGGCGTACTGGTCCGAGAAACGTCACTGCTTACGTATCCGAAGCCACTTGCTGCGATGTCGACACTTTCGGAGTACGCGGGGCGTACACGAGTACGCGGCGTGTACCTCGGATCAGACCGGTGACTCCTTCGGGTAATGCTTCCGAATTAAAGATTAAAAATAAATAAAATTTATTTAATAAACTTCGGAAATTCATATCTTCTTCATACGAACTCCGTTTTCGACGTTCTTTATATCCACGCGAAGGTGAGACTACGCTCTACAACTTTCGTTTAGACTCCGCCGGCTAATTTTGACTTTTATTTTTATTATTTATTTTTAATAGGCCGCGACAGAAAACTTTCGTTATAAATTCATAACTTCTTCGTTTGACGTCCGTTCTTGCCTAACTTTTCGTCGTTTCGCTACTAACAACAAGATATTCGATTCTCGTTTAGATCGCTAAGGCTAAATATCACTCCAACTTAAATTCACTTTTTACGTCGCGCTGTGTCGTGCCGGTTCTGTCGCGAAACTTCGACAGGTCATAACTTCTTCGTTATAACTCGGATTTTGGCGTTCTTTATATGCACGGAAACCTCGTGACATATACTACAACTTGGTTAAGATTAATCCTTCTAGATGATCTTCCATCAAAAAGTCATTTTTGACGCTTGTTGTCTCTAAATTGACTAGCCCTGATCTACGGGCGTTACACTCGAGCATACTCGCATTCGATAACTCAACCCTACTTGCTCTTCAGTACCCTAAGGATTCTTACTTGGACTGCGCACTGATCCGGTGTTTCCAGTAGTACGGGACCTTATACTACCGTCCACACCGCATCAGTATTCACCCCAAGTCCTCCTCCTAGGATCCCAGATCATAAGTACTCTATCCTTGCTACGCATAGGCTACTCTCTAGTAGACCTCTAATACGGTCCTCGCTGCTACCTATTCACTCTCAAGCATCGCATAGCAACAGAAATCCCCTAGGCTAAGGCATCACAAATCAGGCCACTTTAGTCCTAATATGAGTACCTAGCCTACTCTAGCATGTATAAGATATCATAGCGTATCTCATAACACATAATGTAAGGGTATTTTGGGAAATCACCGTTCGGGTGCTAGCTGATCGTACACACTGCTCTGTTCTGCTCATCTCGAAACATTTTACACTTTTTAGAAAAATTGTTCTATTGTGAAAAAATTCCTCAAATCCTCAGTTTGAGTTCAGATATGCCCGAAGGTGCGTCCGAATCCCTCAAACCACGACTCTGATACCAACTTGTAACGACGTAAATTTTTAAAACAATTTTTCATTTTTCAAACAACATAATTATCATTTAAACATTCTCTAATCTCATGTTCAAAAATTGTCATCAAATAAAACATATCCCAAGATCACAAATAAAATCCTCGGTCTGTGTGTACGGATCATGTCGGCGCCTTCCCACGATCGTCACTAGTACCCGAAACACATAACACATAACACTGTAAGAATAAATGCTTAGTGAGTTCCCCAAAATACCACATACAACACATATTAGCCACTCGAGGAGATAACTCTATATGACCCTCTAGTCAAAGTGTTTCAGTGGGACCCTCCTGTCCTATAGCTTTGTGGACCCTCTGGCCCTAACTCTATGGACCTTTCGGTCCTAACTCTGTAAACTCTTAATCACACATAGCAAATAATCACATAGATATCACATCATGTAATAGCATACAACATACTCTATCACATACTCTAATTACCACTTTAGGTAAAGTATAGTGAGAAGACTCACCTCGGGTAACTCGGTAAATCTCGAACTTGGAAATACGGATCTAGCCTCCGCCTAATCACATAAAATAATTACGCTAATCAATACGACTATCAAAGGCTAGGCTATTCCCTCTCTAAGTTCTCTCAGGAGAGTAAAAGACCATTTTACCCCTCCAATGGCTCAAAAGTCCAAACATTGACTAGACCCTAAAAGTCAACGGTCAACTTTGACCAGACTCGTCGAGTGCACATAGGTGACTCGACAAGTCCAAGCGTGTCCTCTGGGTTTATCTAAACCTCACTCGACTCGCCGATCGAACCTTCCACTCGATGGGTCACCACTGGTCATGAATCGCGGGGCAACCCGACTCGACTCGTCGAGTCCCCTTATGGACACGACTAGTTCCTTCAATGGCAACACTCAAACGACCTTCTGAGGTCAGATCTGCTTCACCAACTAGTAGATCTAACCTTCTAGCACTCAAAAGTCACGTAAAGGTTCGGACTTTAGGCCCATCCATCACACTATCATCTCTATATGCCAAAATAACCTTTAATATGATAACCTAGGCCCCAAACTCATAAAGGATTACATAAAGCTGAAGAATAGGGACTCTCTGGACCTCTCAAGGTCCAGATCTGATAATATTGTCACAAGAGACATCACACACTAGATCTCTTACCAAAAGTGTAGAGAAGAAACCCTAGATCCATGAAATCTATTACTCAAATGAAGATAGACATGAATCCTTACCTCCCACAGCAATTCTGAATGAAATGATGGAAGATTTGAGTCCCACAAGTCAGCCTAGCTCGAAATCCTTCCCTCGCTTTGCTAAAACACACCAAAGAATGATGAATTAGCCCTCCTCTTGCTCTACAAGCTTTCTCTCTGCTTTCTAGGGTTTCTCAGGGGTGTAGTGGCCGCAAATGAAGGCCATAAAGGCCTTTAAATAGGGCACATGTCCCAAGATTTAGGGTTTCTGCCGCCAGCACAGACTCGTCGACTCACCTAGCCGACTCGTCGAGTCCATTCATTAATCCAGTCAGCGAATCGTGATCCTACTCGACGATTCTAGGTGTCAACTCGTCGGGTCCCTCTCTTTAACTCAAAATAAAAGGTTAAAATAAAATACCTAGGAATCCGGATGTTACAACCTGTGATTCAAATAAGCTTGAGTGGGTCAGGTTAGGAAACCTGGTGAGTGCATAGGGTTTTCAACCCACAATAATATAATTATTATGTTTAAACATCAAACAATCGACCCAATTACCCATCCCCATTATCTTGTTTACTCTTAAGGATTTACCCGAAGAATTAGCTATTCCTCGTTCACTCATTCCTAAAGATCATCCTAAGGAATCGGCACGAAATCCATCATTTCCAGGGTTTACTCAACAGGAACTGTAACACCGTAAATTTCAAGACAAAATTTTCATTTAAAATAATCATTTTATTCTTAGAACACTTGTTTAAAATCTCATTCATAATTGAATTATAAAACATAGCTTCATTTTCACTTGCATAGAAAACCAGGATCCTCCAAAATATGACTCTTTCTCTGGTGTGTACAATCAAGCCGGTGCCGTCCCGTGATACTGAAAGAAACCTGAAAACAACATAACACAAAACACTGTAAGCACGAAGCTTAGTGAGTTCCCCAAAATACCACACACATAACACATATAAGCCACTCGAGGCTATAACTCTATGGGTCCGTGCACCCAAACTCTGTGAACCCTCAGGTTCTAACTCTGTGAACCTTCTGGTTCTAACTCTAGGAACCCTTCGGTTCCAACTCTGCAAACATGCACAGCATAAATCACATAGAAATAATGCAGTACAACACATAACATACATAGCATACAAATAATCTGTCACATAACTCTGGATACCTACTCAAGGTAAAGTATAGTGAGAAAACTCACCTGGCAAGCAGAAAGCAGATATCTCCATACTTGAATCTCGAACTCGCCACTGCCTGACACGTAAGGAAAAACTCTCATGACTATAACTCTCGAGACTAGAATCAATCCTCTCAATGCACCCTCTTAAGGGTAAAATACTATTTTACCCCTCTCTTGGCCCAAAGGCCACATCACTGACCAAACCCTAAAAGTCAACAGTCAACCCTTGGTAAAAATCAAAGTCCTCAGTCAAAGTCAACCTCTGACTGACCCTACTCGCCGAGTCAACCCTATGACTCGCCGAGTTCCTATAATCAGAACTTCACTCAAACCGCGACCTAACTCGCCGAGTCACTCCGAGACTCGCCGAGTCCACCAACTCTGAGTCCACTCGTACACAACTTACCGAGTCATCCCTTGACTCACCGATTCTCGACTCAACCAGGGAATATCGGGACTCTTCGACAAGACTCGCCGAGTCCAAGAACAGACTCGTCGAGTTTAAGACTATCATCAACCTACTCGCCGAGTTGCTCATACAACTCGCCGAGTTCCAGGCCATCTTCATCCAACTCGCCGAGTCCCAGCTCATCTTCAAGCAACTCGTCGAGTACACCCATGTGACTCGCCGAGTACCACCGGTCTGAATCCATTCAGAAGCATTCCAGGCCATGCAATTGCTCCAAAACATAGATCTAGCCTCCTACCACTCATCCATCACGTAAAGTGGCAAACTTTACGTGAATCCAAAGAGATCTAGGCCATTTGAACATTGGGCTAGAGTTTGGGACATGAAAGCTTCACTAAACACTCCAACACAGGGACTTTCATGCTCTCTGATTCTTCTCCCTTCCAGATCTGAGGTAGCAACCTCAGATCTAACCTCTAGACTTCCCATTACATCCATAGACAAGTTCCCACAAACCCCAAAATGAAGAAACAACATAACAACAGCCCAAGAACGAGATATTACCTCCAAGAGATGCCCCATCTACAATGTAATTCGAATCCAAGCAAAGCCCCTTGCTCCAAGCCTTCAATCTCCCAAAATTCCTTCAACAATTACTTCTCCAAGCTCCAATCCACTCAACAATGGTGCTTCACCGCGATTTAGGGTTTTCTGGGGCTCAAGGGGTGATAAGGAGGCTGGGAGGAAGACATAATGTTCTTTATATAGGGCTCAACCCCGAGAATTAGGGTTTTCTCCAATCAGCGCCTACTCGCCGAGTCCTCCTCACTGACTCGCCGAGTCGGCTACTTAGCACGTGACCCAGTCGCAACTCTACTCGCCGAGTCCATCCATGGACTCGCCGAGTCACTCTTTCACAACTTACTCTTTTAGCCCTTCAACTCTAATCTTGATATTTCGGGATGTTACAGGAACTAAGTCGCATAGTCGCCAAGGTTTAGGCACTACGTCTCATAGTCGCCAGGGTTTATACAACAGGCACTAAGTCGCATAGTCGCCAAGGTTTAGGCACTAAGTCTCATAGTGGCCAGGGTTTATACAACAGGCACTAAGTCGCATAGTCTCCAGGGTTTATACCACGGACACTAAGTCGCATAGTCGCCAGGGTTTAGGCACAAAGTCTCATAGTCGCCAGGGTTTATACAACAAACACTAAGTCTGATGGGATTAAAACAACTTTTAATCTATGAAGATCTATTAGATCTTGAACAAGTATATGAATATGAAACAGCAAAAACGCAATAATAAGAACAAAACAGCTTGAATCAAACGTGTCGAATGATTAAATAAAATCCTTAGAAGAGCTCGATTAAGAACATCAACTGTAAAGGATTAGAAGATTACAAGAACGATTACAGAAAAATATAATACTCTTGATGAATCGCTATATCGATAACCTCTGCAATCTCTTCCTAATATGCATGCAAGCATTAACTTAAATACTATACATAAAAGGCTCACGGTTGGACAGGCCCAAATCGGAGAATACAATGCTAATCTAACGAGCCCAAAAGACGCAACACCAAAATAATCTTCAGCCCAACAATCTCCCCCTTTGCGTCAATTTGGAGCGAGACCTTCACTTTTTACTTGGGCCGGCAGCTGAAGCTGGTACCTTCTTTTTCACGGTACTAAACAGACACTTGGTTATGGAGAGGATGGTCTGTCTAAACCGAATGTACCAATTGATCATATCATTGAAGTACTTGATGTCATCAGCCGAATTGTCCTTACACCGCTTGATAATCGACAAGACGTGTTCCAAGCAAGTCGTGGTGTAAAGGTGCTTGTCTGCTAAAGCGAAGAGACATTTCTGTCCTTCGGCTCTGGTGAACATCACTGAGTTTCGCCTCGGATCTATCTTACCCATTTGCATTGTGTTTAGATCACTGGCCGATCCCACTGGTGTTACTTTCGGTTTCTTCTTGAAAACAGTGGCGACCTCCTGATCCATTTGGGCAACCTCCATGATGTAGCAAGCCAACATCCTTTTGACATGGTCTAAGATGGGACCATATTCGGCTTCATTTGTCAGCAGGATATTATACAATACTATCCAGTCATGAGGATTCAGATTTGGCAGATCCGCCAGGGTGATGATGTGGGCAGTTCTTGCTGATCCACGAATAAGCTTGAACTTAACATTCGTGAATCTCCCCACGGCAAAAGGCTTCAGCACCCGAACAATAACAATCTTCTGGGCGCTCCATGTGAGGTATTGAGGGCGAGCGGCCTCTAGGTAGAAGTCAATGAGCTCCCTGTCAAGCTCATCGTTCGGATGCGGGACTTCAAAAATGTTAGAGAAGACGTGGAAAATGAACGCCTTTCGAGTCAGCGGCATATCGAACTGCGAATCGATAGTGTTGTTGCAGTCGAACGATATCACCGACTCGAGCCATAGAATGCTTGGAGTCTCTATGGCCTCTTTTATCATACGATCCCTGGTCCAGGCAGGGAAGAGCAACTTTCGGCTCTCAAGGAGATCGTGGGCTTCTTTTTGCTTTCGTTCGGCTTCTTCATCCTCACGCGCCACACGACTGGCATCATCTTCAGCATTGCGACTGTTCTTTCTTTTTAACATGTCAACAATGGTCTCCTTGTCTTCATCTTCATCTTCATCTTCATCTCCTCCCTCTGCTATGTTTTTGCCCTTGTTCTTCACACCCGAACCTGAGGCATGACCAGTTGGGGGTGGTTCGGTTGTGTGAGTAGCTTTGGAGGAAGGAGGTGGTTTCGATCCTTTCTTCTCATCTCCCCCTTGTTTCGGAATGGACACGAAACTCGGTAGGCCTTCAATCTTGCTTAATAAGTCCATGGCCGGAGAGAGTTTTTCAGCGAGGGTGCGCCTCACCGAATGATTAAGGATGGGGTCGTGTGCTTCCAGGATGTTGGATAGAGTTGCGTGGACATCCGAAACACACGTCTTTATGACTTCCCTCTCGGATCGAAGAGTTTCCAATTGTTCTTGAGAGTTGGAGAGCTGCGTACTCTTGACCTTTAGGGCAGTTGTTTTACTCGCCAAAACGTCCATTAGAGAGTTCTCAGCTGCAAGATCCTCTTGAAGCTTTGCCAGGCGGGCATCAATGGAGGCACGGAGTGCCGAGTTGTTGTCGCTGAGATTTTGTCTGAGGGTAGCAAACGAAGTCAACTCCGTCGAGACGAACTTGGCCAATTGCTGAACAATCGGTTCCAGAGTTGTCTTCGTGGCGTCGACGCTTTCCTGCAAAGATTTTAACAGGACAGTAGCGTCGGAGAATAGTTTATCGACTTTTTCGGTCGCTGCCTCACAGGCTCTGGTGGAGGCGTCTATCGCAGCAGTTGCTGAGGCTACTGAATCATGTTGAGCCCTGGAGAAGGCATCAACTATCTTCTGAAGGGCAGCTTCAGACAAAGATGACTGCTGGTTGGCAGAGGAGGCGAGAAGTTGATCAATCTTCTCGTTAAGCTCACGAAGATGCTTCTTTGTCACTGGAGCATCATCCTCCTCATCACTCTGAACTTGAAACGGACTATAGTAGACCGAGTCAAAATTCATGTGATCACCACCAAGGTATTGATCGTCGCCATCGGAGGCGTCTTCTGGAGATGGAGGTGGTGGTGAAGCTGGTGGTGTTATTGGTTTGGTTGGTTCAGGTTGAGTAGATGGGGGGTTAGGATCGAGTGGTGGTTGTGTATGGGCAGGTTCGGTTTGTGGAGGTTCGGTTACTGGAGGGGTTTCGGTAACTGGTGGTGTTTCGGTTGATGTGGTGAATATGGGTGGAGGTATAGGGATAGAGGTTGGGGGAATGGTAGGGTTTATGGTGGGAATGGAAATAGGAATTGTTGGTGGAGGTGAAGGAACTGGGGATTGATGAAGTTCCATCTATGGGGTTGGGGACCGAGGGGGTGTGTTGCCTCGTTGAGGAGATTCGTCTCCTTGTGATCCTTCAGAGTCCGAACTCCCACTTTCGGATTCGCTCGAAGAGGAGGGAAAAACGAGTTTTCGCTTTTGTTGGGTCTTCCTCCTTTCGGCTGTGGGGACGAAGCAGCCTTCGGTTGTTTGCGCTTTTTGGGAGAAGGTCCCTTTGGAGCTTTGGACACTTGCTTTCCCTTGTCACCCTTTTTACCCCTGGCCACCGGTTTATCGGCATCATGAATCGACCGCAGCATGTCCGGTGTCAGTTCCCTCGGACCAGTTGGCCTAAACTCTTTGATCGTTCTGATCAGTCTGCTATCAGCGGGCACATCGGCATACATCGACTCCGGGATAGAGCCAATGAAGGAGAATTTGGATGCATCGGATACGATGATCTTCTTGGTATGAAACGTACCAATAGAAGACATCGGTGCACCGTCGGCTGTTGGAACGTTAAACTTGTCCATGGCCCATCTTGTGATCAGAATCCAGAACCGGGCCAGCGACACCTCGGAGTGTCGGGAAGAAGAAGAGAGGCTCTGAATTAGTTGTTGCCAAAGGACAAACCCATAGTCCAGGTTTATCCCATTGTATACCCCATACATGATCGAAAGGAAAAGACGACTTGCACCGTCAGATCCTGAGCTCCTCTCTGACAGACCCTTAAAGAGAACTGTAAATAACCCATTCCACTGGGGCGGTAGGCAGGACTTCTTAAATTTTGCGACGGAGGTGAGAACCTCTGTGTAGCCCATGTTGTAAAACATGTTGTACAACATCCCAACCGGAATCGTCTCCGGGTGAACTCGCGATGGGTCAGCGGCAAACCCTAACATAGTGCAGAATCGGGGGCGAGAAATCGAAGTCTTGTATTCTGCCACTTCAAAGAATACCCTGTCGATGGCCTTGTCGTAGTAAGCCGTCGCGTAGACCTGAGATAAGGCCGCCATTGGCACCGATTCAATCCTTGACAGTGCAGGAGCAAGCTGAGAGTACTTGAGGCACTCTATGACCGGCGACATGTAGGAGTCGTACGCCAGTGGGTTGAGATCAATGACCAGACATTGCTGAGGACGGATTGGAAGAATCTGAGAAGTAGCATGGACGGAAGAAGAGTCAGCCATTGTTGCAGATTGGAGAAGAAGATGAACAGTGAAGTGCTCTGGAGGTTTTTGCTCTTGAGAAATTTCGGAGGCAGTAAAGAGGTAAAAGGTTTTGTGGACTGCCTTTTATAGTGAGAGATTGGAGAGAGAAAGATCGTTTCATATCTTCTAGGCGATGATCACGTAGGAGAGAGATTGTCAGAATCCTAGGATCACGCTACCCAACAAGCACCGTTTCAGAAGAAAATCGCTTCAAATCCGCACGCGCCATTAATTACCAGAGATATGACGCTTGAATTTCGCACACGCGTCCATAGGTGTCAGTAAAAGCGCGGCTGTTTCAAATTCACACGCGCCCCCTTTTTACCGTCGTTTGAATTTCTATCCTTTGAACTCCCGCCGCGTCAGCAACCTTTTCGTCTTATCCCCTTTTAAACGGCATCTTTTGAATTAAACGCCCACGTGGATTATTGCTGACCACAACTTCATTATCAACCATCCAATATTAATCCAGCCTGTAAAATAATTAGTAACGGACTTTTTGAAAATCATGGATTTTCGTGCAAAGAGTGTAAAAGAAAAAGAAATAAAGTAACTCTTTAAGGATATTCTGTGATGTCAATAATGACACGAAACTGATGATCCCGGGCACGAATCTCTTCCTTCAAGATCAAGAGAGACCTCAAAGTGTTAATGTGGAGTCCCGTTGAATTACGATCAAACATTTATTAATAAATGTTGAAAGGCTTCTTTTAATAAGGCTAAATAAGGGTGGTTTCTCTTTGATTCAACAATACAATTCTTGATATAAGAACGAAAGTGAACAAAGTACTTGTGAGACCGGTGTAGTCTGTTGAACAAGTAGGTAGGAATGTATTTTATATTGGCTTGGAATAAGATAAAACCTCAAAAAAAAAATTAAAATTGGATTCCGTGGGAAGAAAGGTTATGGTGTGTAACAATTTCATAGGAATCATGCAAAAGAAAATTTGAGATTTTATAAGGGTACATTCGTTAATTCATTGGTGAAATTTTGATCAAATTAATTTGTCACCGTTAATTCGTTGGTGTTGAATTTTGGGTTTCACTTAGCTCGTAGTGGCACGAAACTAAGATCATGAACACAGATGTTGTGTAAACATAAACCTCAGTGGTAGTTGCTGAGAGTCTCAAGGGTTACGATGATGAAACGAATGTAATGGAGAAGTGTAATGGGGATGGTGTAAGAAAACATAATACCTCTGCTACGAACATAGGGACCAAGCAGGAATTTCTTAGCTCATGTGAGAAAAGAGTGAGGTAGCTCACGATTAGAATAAATATGTTAGCCTTATTGGGAAGACAAGGTTTGTGTATACCAGGTCATGAAGGCTATTATTCAAAATCTTATGAGGCTTGGGACACATACAGCAGCATGCTTCTAGGGACACTTAAGTAAGTCATCAAATATATCCCCATAAACAAATAATCACACACAGAAAAAAAATATTTTTGGAGTTTTGATATTTTAATAAAAATAAAAAGAAGATAAAAAAACTTAAAAAAAAATATAAAAGAGTTAAAAGAAATACGATTTTAAAAAAAAACTTTGGAAAAAATTGAAAAACCGAACCCGAACGTTCGGTTGGTTTCGGTTGGGAAAAAGTTGAAAAACCGAACCCGAGCGTTCGGTTGGTTTCGGTTCAGGAAAATTTTGAAAAACCGAACCCGAACCTTCGGTTGGTTTCGGTTCAACAAAATTTTGGAAAACCGAACCCGAACCTTCGGTTGGTTTCGGTTCAACAAATTTTTGGAAAACCGAACCCGAACCTTCTGGAGGTTTCGGTTTTGGAAAATTTTGAGAAACCAAGAAGTTTAGATATGCAATTTGGGAAAACTTTTTACACAAAGAAAAACAAATTTTGTACAAAGAAAATATACAACTCATAAAAACTACCTTTGAAGTAATGAGCGAGTCAGATGTTTGAACCGAACGCGAACGTTCGGTTGGTTTCGCTTCTTACGTTTGAGTATGAGAGGTAGTGTGAGGTACTGACTCTGATTCCATCATACCTAGCCCTTGCAATATTTTGATAAATGATGCTTCAGGAAGAGCTTTGGTAAAGACGTCAGCCAGTTGATCAGTGGTTCTTACAAAGTGAACTTCGACATTTCCATCTTCCACATGATCTTTGATGAAGTGATACCTCAGTGTTATGTGTTTGGTTTTAGAGTGTTGCACTGGGTTATGACAGATCCTAATTGCACTTTCAGAGTCACAATATAGTGGGATCTTCTTCATATTGAGTCCATAGTCTCGAAGTTGACTCTGGATCCAAATCACTTGGGATGTACAGGATGCAGCGGCAATGTATTCCGCTTCGGCAGTAGACAGCGACACACACGTTTGTTTCTTGGATTGCCAGCTGACCAACTTCCCATCAAGAAATTGACAGCCACCAGTTGTGCTTTTGCGGTCGAGTCCACATCCTCCAAGGTCAGCATCAGAATAGGCTTGAACGAAGAAGCCTGAATTGGATGGATACCATAGACCTAAGGAGGTGGTTCGCTTGAGATAGCGTAGGATGTTCTTTACTGCCAGCATATGGGGTTCACGTGGGTTAGCCTGAAATCGAGCACAATAACACACAGAAAACATGATGTCAGGTCTGCTAGCAGTTAAATACATCAGTGAGCCTATCATTTGACGATAGAGCGTGATATCGACAGCCGGTTTATCTAGTGAAGGGGTAAGCTTGGTGCTGAATGCCATTGGGACTTTTACTTTTGAGTCTCCCATCATTCCAAACTTTGCTAGGAGAGTCTTTGTGGAAGCTTCCTGATTGATAAAGATGCCTTCGGGTCCCTGTCTTATATTTAAACCAAGGAAAAAATTAATAGGACCCATTGAGCTCATTTCAAACTTAGTCTCCATCAACTTTCTGAATTCAGCTGTTAAGCTGGGATTCGTAGAGCCAAAGATGATGTCATCGACATAAATTTGAACTATCATAAGGTGGTTACCTTCCTTTTTGCGAAAGAAGGTTGGGTCAACCGAACCTTGTTTGAATTTAGACATCTTTAAAAATTTTGTAAGCGTTTCATACCAGGCTCTCGGAGCTTGTTTGAGACCGTACACAGCTTTATCCAGAATATAGCAATGATTTGGATACTTTTCGTTCACGAACCCAGGAGGTTGCTCCACATACACAGTTTCTTCGAGTTCTCCATTGAGAAATGCACACTTGACGTCCATTTGGAAAACCTCAAAGTTTTTGTGAGCAGCATAGGCCAGAAATATTCGAACAGATTCTAGCCTAGCTACTGGAGCGAATGTCTCTTCATAATCTATCCCTTCCTCCTGACAGTATCCTTTGACCACCAGACGAGCCTTGTTCCTTATGAAATTACCTTCCTTATCCATTTTGTTCCTAAAAACCCATTTGAGACCAACAACCGAAGCATCTGGAGGAGTTGGAATGAGGCGCCAGACTTTGTTCCTTTCAAACTCATTCAGTTCGTCTTGCATTGCTTGAACCCAATCAGAGTGATCGAGGGCAGTATTCACTGTCTTCGGTTCAACTTTTGATACGAATGAGTTAAACATACAAAACTCAACCTTTGAGAATAAGGATGTCTGTTTTGCCTTCAGTTGAGATCGGGTTAGAACTTTTTCAGATACATCACCAACCACTTGAGAGATAGGATGATCTCTGGTCCATTTGGTAAGAGGAGGGTAATTCAGATCAAAGGTTGGGTCTAGTTCAGCGTTTACCATTTCTTCTGGCTCAGATTGGCTATCGAAATCAACCGTCATATCATCATGCTCCCCCTCAATTGATGAGTCTTGAGAAACATGAGGTTCAGGGGTTTCTTGTGGTGTTGGACTTTCAGACGTTGAAGCACCTTCGTTTGGAGGGGCATCTTCGGTTGGTGAAGGACCTTCGGTTGAAGATGTAGAGCTTGGCTCCCCCTGGACTTGTGAGCTTGGCTCCCCCTCGACTTGAGAACTTGGCTCCCCCTCGACTGAAGCATTGATAGATGGAGATTCATCAGTGGGCGATTCTCTTTCATGCATTCTTCTTGCAGCATCTTCGACAATCTGCTTCATATGATCAACTTTGTTGTCAGCTGCATTTGCTTCTGAGAGAGAAGCTTTTTCCGGTTCGTCAAATAGTTCCACAAACTTCTCATATAAATTGGCGATCGAGACTGTGACTTGGCCATTTTGAGGAAAGATTTCCCCGGCAGTGTCTTCTATGGCCTGTAGCTTCTTGACATAGCTATCGTCAAAGGTCACATAGTATGTCTCTTCAATTCTTCTTGAATGTTTGTTTAGGACCCTGTACGCCTTGGATGTGAGTGAGTAACCCAGAAAGATTCCTTCGTCGGCTTTGACGTCAAACTTGTTGCGGTGTTCTTTTGAGTTAAAGATGAAACACCTTGAGCCAAACACATGGAAAAATTTCACGTTGGGCTTCCTGTTGTTTAATATCACATATGGTGTGAGCGTGAATCGCTTGTTGAGATAGGACCTGTTTTGTGTATAACAGGCAGCAGAAATAGCGTCAGCCCAAAAATAAAGAGGTAAGGAAGCGAAACTTAACATAGTTCGGGCAGCTTCACACAGAGATCGGTTTCGTCTTTCGACTATTCCGTTCTGCTGTGGTGTGTAGGGAGCTGAGAAATTGTGACTAATTCCCTTTTCTGCAAGAAACTCTTCAAACTCCCTGTTCTTGAATTCGAGACCATTGTTGCTCCTGATGTTACGAACGACCTTCTTGAGCTGGACTTCAATTTGCTTGATAAACACTTTCAGCTTTTGAGTCGCTTCAGATTTGAGCTTCAGAAAGAACACCCATGTAAATCGTGAAAAGTCATCAACGATAACAAGAATATACTTGCTACCACCAATGCTTTCGATAGATGAAGGACCACACAAATCGATATGAAGCAATTCGAGTGGTTCAACAACTTTTGTGTTGATTACAGATGGATGACTTTGACGACTCTGCTTTCCCATTTCGCATGCAGCACACAAATGCTCTCTGTCGAACTTGAGCAATGGAAGACCCCTAACATGACCTCCAGTGACAAGTCGGTTGATATCTTTGAAATTGAGATGTGAGAGTCTTCGGTGCCACAACCAGCTTTCGTCGGATTGAGCTTTTGATAACAGACAAATGGCTGGGTTTCCTTTGATGGGTTTCATGTTCAGAGGAAACATTTCACCCTTTCGCTCTGACTTTAGAATTACTTTCTTTGTCTTTTTCTCTATGATTTCAGAACCTTCATCATCGAATGAGACTTTGAGACCTGTACCTCCAACAAGCTGAGATACACTGATGAGGTTGTGTTGGAGTCCTTCCACATAAGCCACCTTCCTTATTGTAAAGTCACCATTCATTATCATCCCATATCCCTTTATGGTGCCGAAAGAGTTATTTCCAAACTTAACGTTGCCACCATTTGCAAGAGATCTATATTCCCTGAGCTCCTCTTTCCTCCCTGTCATGTGACGTGAGCAGCCACTGTCGATGTACCATTCTTCGTCAAACTGCTCGTCACTGATAACCTGCAAAAGTTAAGCAGATTTAGGAACCCAAAGTTTCTTGGGTCCATGTGAGATTTTCATGGGAACGGGGATAGTAAGAGAGATGTCAACCAAATATGTTCGTTTTATTAGAGTTGTTTCATCTTTCTTTTTAATGGTAAAGACTTTATTTTGTTAGGATTAGATGTGTTCGTTTTGGACTGTGGTTTGGATTCATCGACCTTCTGCTTTCCCTTCTGATCCGCTGATGAACGAGGTTTACGAGACTGAACTGGATTAGCTTTGGAGCAAGATGGAGATGAATTGGTGGAAGTAGAAGAATTAGATGTACGAGAAGAGTTAGAATGAGAGGTTTTGGATGGAGAAGACTTCCTGGCTGGTGATTCTTGGTGACTCTTTTGCTTTTGATCATTGGGGGGACTGACCTTAGAGTCTTGTTCTCCTTTGACTTCAGAACCGAACCTCTGTGTTCGGTTGGAGTTGTTCTTGGAACCGAACCTTTGGCTTCGGTTGAAGTCCTTTTTAGAACCGAACCTTTGCCTTCGGTTAGTATCTTCTTGTGAACCGAACCTTGGCTTTCGGCTGAAGTCCATTTCAGAACCGAACCTTTGCCTTCGGTTGGTATCTTCTTGTGAACCGAACCTTGGCTTTCTTACAGGATTGTTTTCATACTTCAGATTCTTGTCTTTGTGTGAATAGTATGCATTCTGGGAGTGCCAGAATTGTTTCCTCTCTGAAAGATTTTTCCTGTATCTTAGGTTCCTTTCTATCTTCTTATCCCTCATCTGCTTAGGTTGATGATGAACGTTCGCTTTCGTTTTTGTTGTCACCTTGGCTGATTCCTTTTGAACTTCAGGTGTTTTATTTTGAGCCGAGGGAGTAGAGGGAACATCCGAAGAAGATTCAGTTTGTACTGAGGAAGTGGAAGGAATATCTGATGAAGTTTCACTTTGAGCTGTTGGAGTAGAGGGAATGTCTTCTTTTGCTGAACGATCATCCTCTTGAGGAATATCTTTCGTACCACTGGTGCTTGGTTCACTGAAATTATCAGGCTTATTCAAAGGTTCAGGGATGTATCTTCCTCTGCTCATCCAGGTGGTTCTTTCAGACAAACCAACGGTTTCGTTTGCATTATCAATAGGAGCTTCCTAGAAGTACTCATCACAGCCATCAGCATTGTCTTCGTTCACAATAGCTGTAAGTTTGGCTGTTTGATGTTCGGTTACTCCAGTCACCTTGTATACTTGATTCGGAGTGGTCCTGACCTTTTGATACACAACTGCTTTTTCTACTAATTTCGGGGACTTTTGTTGGGACAATCTAGCGAATTCCACAGAATTTTCAGAAATAAGATTTTTGTGGTTTTCAGTTTCGCTTTTAACAAATTCTAAGCAGTCAATCGTATCCTCTACAGAAATTTCACTCATGTTTTCGTCCTCGTTAAGCTCAGATGCATTTTCAACATCGATTTTATTTTCTGAGCTTACGTTGGCGTTTAGAGAATCAAATTTTTGCATGGTTTCGGTTCTCAGTTTAAGTCTGTCATTTTCGTCCAAAAGATTTTTGAGCATGTCCTTGTGGTCTTTGGATTTGATGAAGGACTCAATTTTGTCCAGTCCATACATATAGGTTGGGTTGACATCATCAGACGATATCACACTCTCACAATTGTAGGCTTCGGCATCGATTTCATCCTCCTTAAACTCTAGGAAGGGCAAAATCATGCGATGGATCTTCTGGCCTATTTCACAGTCTAAGTGAAGTTGAGTAATATTGGAATATAAACGTTTAGCTATTAAACAAAAAACATTTCGTTGTTTTAACAATTTCAAATTGTCTCTCTGCAAATAAATGTTTTCGTCTTTAACTTTAACTAATTCCGACTCTTTTAACTCAATCCACATACGCCGCTCCTCACTCTTCGACGCCACCCTGCTTAATTGATCAGCCAGGTTAGAATTGGTGACTCGAGTTTGTGTTAAGCTACTATCTAAATGAGAAATTCTTGTATTAACGTTTTTTAGTTCTTTCTCATATGAGGATGGTGGAACTTTAGATGAAACAAAAACAGATTGTACCTTCTTTATCAGTTCATCGAGCTCATTGAACTGTTGGCTGAGTGGTTTGGCCGTAAAGCACATATCCTCCTGTACCTTCGTTCCGTCGCTTCCTCCATCGGTGTTATATCCCCTCATTTGTGATACGTCAATCACCATGAAGCATTTTCCTCCACTGCTTTCCTCCTTAGCCACATACGCCTTTCCATGGGTAGGCTTTCTCACTTCTTCATCTTCTGAGTCAGTAGACCAAACTTCTGTGCTACCGAACTCATCGTCATTAACCGAACCCTGCACAATAAGAGCATTAATAGAAGGGTTAGCGATAGACTTCTTCTTTCTCAACTCATCCAATCTCTTCTGCAGCACAGCTTCCTCATCCTTTCCATCGTCCTTTTCAGCCATCTTCTTAAGAACACAGTCTTTAGCATAGTGGTTCTTGCCACCACAGTAGAAACAGCTTACTCCGGAATCGCCATCTGCCTTCGGTTCCTTCTTGGGCTCCTCAGCCTTCGGTTCATTGTTTGCCTTTTCAGAGCTGTAACTCCCCTGCCATTTTCGGTTTTTGGTGCTGGGGAATCTCTTCTTTATGAACCTCTTAGGATTGGATACCATCATGGCATAATCCTCAGTTGTGAGGTCATACTCTTCCAAGTTGAGCTCTTCATCCTCCATCACTGCTTTACTTTTAGATAGGAGGGCCAACAAACCAAGACTAGAAACAACGTTCTTCTCTTGAACCACAATCTTCTCTTGTGACTTTAGAATACCCACCAGTTTCGCCAAAGAGTATGACTTAAACTGTTCATGGGCTTTGACTGTGGAAACTACTGCTCTCCATTCAGATCTCAGTCCGTTTAAGAAAGTAACCTTTTGTTCGATGAGCTTCCTTTCAATGTCGTGTTTGATCATCTTGCTGAGAAGATGATTGAAGCGATCAAACGTCTGGGTCACCGTTTCTTCGGCCCCTTGCCTGAATTCTCCAAACTCAGATAGAAGCAAGGTTTGGATAGAATGTTCAAGATCTTCGTCTGTGGAATACAGTTCGCGAAGTCTATCCCACACTTCCTTCGCCGTAGTGCATGAGCTGACCAGTCTGAATGAGTCGGACTGAAGGGCGAATATGATCAACCTTAGTGCCTTAATATTGCACTGGAATTTGTCTTTTTCATCTTGCGCAATATTCGTCACGTCCTTAAGCAGATCATTGTACTCTTTTTGCGTCTTAATGATTCTGGATGTCGCAGAATGAGAAAACGGTCCATTGATGATGGCTTCCCATATGAGAAAACCATTGTCTTCCGATCCAATCACGTAATCTTCAAAATGATGCGCCCATACTTCATAGTCATGGGTGTATAAGATTGGAATCTTTGTCGTCGAACCGATGCTGTTGGAAATATTAATAGGGTTTGATTGCGTCGCGTCCATAATGATCGTAAAACCTGTTCAAAGATCAGACTTGTAATAAAGCAGATTAGGGCAAAACAACAAATACTAAGATACGTCAATTAAGATGACGGCTCAATAAATATCGATGATTGCGGAAAACCCTAATGGAAATCTTTTTCACAGAAAAGATGTGTATCGATTACACAGCCTCCTGCTCTGATACCAATTGATGGGATTAAAACAACTTTTAATCTATGAAGATCGATTAGATCTTGAACAAGTATATGAATATGAAACAGCAAAAACGCAATATTAAGAACAAAACAGCTTGAATCAAACGTGTCGAATGATTAAATAAAATCCTTAGAAGAGCTCGATTAAGAACATCAACTGTAAAGGATTAGAAGATTACAAGAACGATTACAGAAAAATATAATACTCTTGATGAATCGCTATATCGATAACCTCTGCAATCTCTTCCTAATATGCATGCAAGCATTAACTTAAATACTATACATAAAAGGCTCACGGTTGGACAGGCCCAAACCGGAGAATACAATGCTAATCTAACGAGCCCAAAAGACGCAACACCAAAATAATCTTCAGCCCAACAAAGTCGCATAGTCGCTAGGGTTTATACAGCGAGCACTAAGTCGCATAGTCACCAGGTTTTAGGCACTAAGTCTCATAGTCGCCAGGGTTTATACAATAGACACTAAGTCGTATAGTCGCCAGGGTTTATACAGCGGGCACTATGTAACGCCTGTGTTTTCGGGCTTGCCATATTTAGCAATATAATAGTCTAGGTTAACCTTTGTAAATCGTTTTGAAATAATAAGAATGTATTATTTGAGTATTATGTGTTTTGTGCTTAATTGCTTAATTATGTGGTCTGATTAATTAAGAATATAAATAAGCATCAAAATTTAAGTGTAAAATAAACTTAATATCTTTGGTTAATGTTGTAGTAGTCGAAACGAGGTTTCCGAATACATATAGAACGCCCAAATCTGACTTCGTATGAGGAAGTTATGATTTATCGAAGTTCCGGCTTAGCGGTATCCAGCCTGAAATACTCGAATTAAGATCGAGCGGTTGTTAGCCGAAGCAATCTAAATGAGAATCGAAGATTTCATTGTTGGTATCGAAGCGATAAAAAGTTAGGCGAAAACGGACGTCAAACGAAGAAGTTATGAAATTATAACGAAAGTTTCTGTCGCGGCCTATTAAAAATAATTAATAAAAATAAAGTTAAAATTAGCCGACGGAGTCCAAACGAAAGTCGTAGAGCGTGGTCTCACCTTTCCGTGGATATAAAGAACGTCGAAAACGGAGTTCGTATGAAGAAGTTATGAATTTCCGAAGTTTATTAATCATTTTGTATTTTTATTTAATTCAAAATCGGAGGTATTATCCGAAGCCGTGTCACCGGTGTAATCCGGAGTACGCCCCGCGTACGAGGTTATGCTATCGCGTAACTCCGATAGTGTCGACACTTCGGATGACGCATGCAATGACGATTTCGGACGCGTACGCGCTGCGTACGCCTGTACGCCCCGCGTACTCCGAGGTTCCAGCCTCTATATAAAGGATCCGAAGGCAGCCTCATTTCTTGTTCATTTTCTTCTCTTCTCTCTAGTCTTTTGCATCGTTTTTTGTGCCGAAGCTATCCCGAAGTCCCGGTATCATACTCTAGCCCCAAGGCAAGTCCCGAGACCCCGAAGATCCCGAGAAGCGCGGTTCCCGAGTCGAAGCTCTGCCCGCGAGAAGTTCGATTTTCGAGGAGATCTTCCAGATCTGCTGAGGAATACTACTTCTATAAGCCGTAGTGCTGTCGGATCGTCTTCTGATCAAGTGAGTGTGTAGTTATTTCTTCCAAATACAATAATACGAAGTATTATATATAAAATACGTGCTATGTGTATATAATTGGTTGTGTTATGTGTGAATGAGTATTCACTCTCTTCTATCTTACAGATCTGCTTATTTCTTTATGAGATATGTGTTATGTGTGTGTGTGCCTCGTCTGTTATGTGATATATGTGTTGATTCAAGCATGCTATACATGTTTTCTTTAAACTACATATGAAAATATATATTTTTATCTACTAATATGTTGGGTAGAACATGGGTAGATAGTTGGTGTGTAATAAACAGATGAGAGGCCTCGATGTTGTTGTTGTTGTTGATCTAGTTATTCAGCGGAGTATGGATAACGACCACGGACTCTTTCTAGACAGTCCAGTGGAACGCTAGCATGTTCATAACCTGTAGGTGTTGTGAACGATGTGTTCACCGGTGTACTCTATCCCCCTCATGGTTGCCTTTAGGATATCTATTGTTCAGGAAACCCCTTCGCAGTGATGTCCGTCCCGATGAAAATCCTAGATTAGGTCCCTTGAGATAGTTGTTTTAGGGACGTAAAGTGAGGATAACGGGAATGGGTAATCGGGATAGTGATTGGTTGGTGAAATTAAATATAACTTATTTATTGTGGGTTGAAAACCCTATATGCTCACCAGGCTCCCAAGCCTGACCCACTCAGTTTTATTTGTATTACAGGAAGTGGCACAAGGGCGTAAGATGGATGGATCATCTTGTTGTTTTGTTTACAAGTCTGTATATGTATATATTTGTTGCATGACTTGTAATGTTTATCGTTTATGCTTTATGGTCTGTATCGGAACATGACATCCCGAGTTTTGATTATATAATGAAATGCATCTCTTGATGAAATGCTTTGATAAATATTATTTTATCATGTTTTGTTTTGGGAACAAATTCCGCAACTCTTTCAAATCAAAAGGATTTACTCTGAAATTATTTAAAAGCATAAATGAAAATCGGTCCTCTGGCCGAGATTTTGGGGATGTCACAGTTGGTATCAGAGCATTAGTTTAAGCGAACTAGGAATTTGTAGGATTTCTAGACTTAAACTTAGAATGCTAAATGGAATGATGAGATGTGTGTCTGTTGGATTTTAGACACGAGCACTAGTTTATTTTAGGAAAGTTGCCTAAAAAGCTTTATGTGCTAAATGTTATATGTTGCCATATATGATATTATTTGTTCGGATCTACGGTCTGTTGCCGACCGGATCTGGAAACCTTATGTGTGTAGGATTCTAAGCGTATGTCTACGTTATTAGAACTAGCATGTAAACGTTTCGGAGTGATAAGGATGATTTGAATATCTATCGTGAATAAGGATCTAATTTCACCTTATTCGGTGTGTAGATCAAAAATGGTGAGAACGAGGAGTGGCGTTGGAAACGCGGATGAAAACAGGAATCAACCGCCATTGATTGAGTAGATACCTGTTGTAGCAGCAGCACCAGAACCAACAACAATGGCTGCGGTGCAAGCCATGATTCGGGCTATGCTAGCCGAACAAAGGGAGGAGATGCGACAAATGTTGCATAATAATAGGGATGAACCTATCATACCTATTGAGGAACCTGAATTGATTCCCGAGCAATCGGAGGAAGGGAACAATAGTCGCATGGTGAGTCAAGTTGGGACTCAAGAGGAACGAAGGAACGATCCAGAAAGGAGAAACAACAAGGATGGACGTATGTACAAGAATTTCTTGGGCGCCAAACCGCCAAGTCTTTGTGGGAGCCCAAAGCCTGTTGAGATAATGGATTGGATCTCCGAAATGGAGATGGTATTTGAAAGTTGCGACTGTAGCAACAAGCAGAAGACCGTCTTTGCAGTTAGACAACTGAAGACTGGAGTCTTGAGTTGGTGGAAGTTGTTGGCAGATACTATGCCACGAGGAGAAGCCCTGAAAATGTCATGGGAGGAGTTCTTGGAACAGCTAAGGGTGCAGTATTGTTCAGAGATAGATCTGATTGATCTGAACAATGAGTTCCAAAACTTGAAGAAAGGGAAGATGAGCATAGATGACTATGCTACTGCATTTACTGAGAAGATGAAGTTGTTTCCGTACCTAGTGCCGACGGAACTCTCCAAGATTGAGAGGTTTGCTAACGGACTGCCTGCTGACTTTGGTCCGACAGTCAAAGATGGCAACCACTCTGAAAACGGCTGTTCGTGCAGCTAAGAATGTGGAGGCCCAGCAGAAGGAAAAGGGTCTGGAAAGAATAGATGTTGGAGAAAAGAGGAAGTTCGATGGAACTTCAGGGTCCAACAAGAAAAACAAGTTCTCGAAGTCTGGTTCGAGGGGAGGTGGAGGTGAAGCGAAATGGTGCGACAAATGTAAGAAGAAGCATCATGGAAGATGTGAGGTGGCGAACACATGCTACAAGTGTGGAAAGCCAGGGCACTATGCCAATGAGTGTAACCTCACGAAGAAAGTTTGCTATGGTTGTGGTGAGGAGGGTCATATGTCGAGGGACTGCCCGAAGAAGAAGGAGGCAGCTAGACCCAACATTCCGCCAAAGCCAAAGGCGAGAGCATTCCAGATGACACTGGAAGCTGCTAAAGATGAAGCTGATGTCGCTTCAGGTACCTTTCTCGTTAACGAATTGCCTGCCCAAATTTTATTTGATTTTGGAGCCAACTACTCCTTTATATCGCATGAATTTGGTAGAAAGCTAGCTTTGCCTGTTGATAGACTAGATAATGCCTTATTAGTCGAAGTTGCTAGTGGCAAGTTTGTACCTGTTAGCTATCGCATGAAAAACATCTTAATTGACTTGAATGGGAATAAGTTCCACGAGGAATTATTGCCTATCGAACTTAATGGTTTCGACATCGTATTGGGAATGGATTGGCTTAGCGCCAACGACGCCGAAATTTTATGCAAGAAGAAAATAGTCAAAGTAAACCCGCCTGGGAAAGATTCGTTTATGGTGTATGGAGATAAACGCAGAGTGAATTCTGGAATCATTTCATTGATGAAAGCCAGAAAATGTTTGACCAAGGGGTGTACATCATATCTAGCATTTGTGATTGATGCTAAGAAGGAAAAGAAGGTGATGCAGAATATTCCAGTGGTGTGTGATTATCCGGAAGTATTTCCCGAAGATCTTCCTGGATTACCGCCTGATCGACAAGTGGAATTCCGTATTGAGTTGTTGCCAGGAACGACGCCAATTGCAAAAGCACCTTATCGATTGGCACCGACGGAGATGAAGGAGCTAATGATGCAACTTCAGGAGTTATTGGACAACGGTTTCATTAGACCTAGTTCATCACCCTGGGGAGCTCCGGTGTTA
The DNA here is from genome assembly GCF_002870075.4 of Lactuca sativa. NCBI lineage: Eukaryota > Viridiplantae > Streptophyta > Magnoliopsida > Asterales > Asteraceae > Lactuca > Lactuca sativa. Next base: position 169,600,209 of record NC_056624.2, on the reverse strand, counting down.
TTTGTAAAGAAGAAAGATGGAAGTATGAGAATGTGCATCGATTACAGAGAGCTGAACAAGGCAACAATAAAGAATAGATATCCGTTGCCGAGGATTGATGACCTGTTCGATCAATTGCAAGGTTCGAGCTATTTCTCGAAGATCGATCTTAGGTCAGGATATCATCAGCTGAAAGTAAGAGAGCAAGATATCGAGAAGACTGCATTCAGAACAAGATATGGACACTACGAGTTCTTGGTTATGTCGTTTGGACTAACCAATGCTCCAGCAGCGTTCATGGATTTGATGAATAGGGTTTGTAACCCGTTCCTTGATAAATCCGTGATAGTGTTCATAGACGACATTCTGATTTACTCGAAAAGCCAAGAGGAGCATGACAGACACTTGCGAGAAGTGTTAGAAGTCTTGAAGAAGGAGAAGCTGTATGCAAAGTTCTCCAAATGTGATTTTTGGATTCGTGAAGTCCAATTCTTGGGTCACGTGGTCAACCAAGAAGGGATAATGGTTGATCCAGCAAAGATCGAAGCTGTGAAGAAGTGGGAACAACCGAAAAGTCCCACGGAGATTCGAAGCTTTTTAGGATTAGCCGGATATTACCGAAGGTTTATCCAAGGCTTTTCTTCGATCGCTAGTCCATTGTCAGCTTTGACCCACAAAGGAGCTACTTATGCTTGGGGTGAGAAGCATAAGGAAGCATTTGAGAAGCTAAAGGAGAAGCTATGCGAGGCACCGATACTTTCTCTACCCGATGGAGTTGAAGACTTCGCTGTCTATAGCGATGCGTCTGGGGTTGGATTGGGTTGTGTTTTGACCCAAAGAGAAAAGGTGATAGCATATGCCTCTCGACAGCTGAAAGAGCATGAAAAGAATTACCCGACTCATGATTTGGAGTTGGCGGCGGTAGTTTTCGCTCTGAAAATATGGAGGCATTACCTCTATGGCACGAAGTGCAAACTTTTCACTGATCATAAGAGTCTCCAATATCTCTTTAATCAGAAAGAATTGAATATGAGGCAACGACGTTGGCTAGAATTACTTAAAGACTACGACTGCGAGATACTTTACCACCCCGGTAAAGCTAATGTTGTTGCTGATGCTCTCAGTCGGAAAGTCAATCTTGAAAGGAAAAGGCCAAGAGCGTTGAGAATTGAAGTTGTCTCAACTATTTTGGAAAGTATAAAGAAAGCTCAGAGCGAAGCTGCTGAGAAGAATGACAGAAAGGAAGAACGTTTGGGCAAAACGTTGGTGTTCGGTGTAAACAGTCATGGACTGAAGGTGTTCCAAGATCGGATTTGGATACCTAAGACAGGAGGAGTCAGAGATCTTCTGATGGAAGAAGCTCACAAGACCATGTACTCGATTCATCCGGGTAGCACTAAAATGTATAGGGACCTGAAACCCTACTACTGGTGGCCGACGATGAAGCTTGATGTTGCAAAGTATGTGGCCGAGTGTGTGACTTGTGCGAGAGTCAAGACACAACATCAGAAACCGTACGGGAGTTTAGAACCTTTGCCTGTGCCTATGGGTAAGTGGGAAGACATTGCTATGGATTTTGTCACTAAACTGCCCAGAACAAAGAATGGTCACGACATGATTTGGGTGGTCGTTGATCGATTCACTAAGAGTGCGCATTTCATACCGGCCAGGGAGAAATGGTCTATGGAGAAGCTTGTGAATTCTTACGTGAAGAAAATTGTGAGGCTTCACGGTGTTCCATTGACGATTGTGTCGGATCGTGATAGCCGTTTCACATCGAGGTTTTGGAAAAGTCTACAAGAGGAATTGGGTACCAAGTTGTGTTTAAGTACAGCTTACCATCCGCAGACTGATGGTCAGAGCGAACGAACGATACAAACACTTGAAGATATGCTGAGAGCATGTACTCTGGAATTCCTAGGTAATTGGGATGAACATTTACCGTTGGTAGAATTTTCCTATAATAATAGTTTCCACTCGAGCATTAAGATGGCACCTTACCAAGCTTTGTATGGACAGAAGTGTCGTACGCCGTCTTGTTGGCTTGAGGCTGGGGAAAAGCAGTTTATGGGACCGGAGTTGGTTCATCAAACTGCTGAAAAGTTGAAAATAATTAGGGAAAGAATGTTAGCGGCTCAGGATCGTCGACAGAGCTATGCTGACAAGAAGCGGAGACCAATAACTTTTGAGGTTGGGGATTCGGTTTTGCTTAAAGTCTCGCCGTGGAAGGGACTTATAAGATTTGGTAAAAGGGGAAAGTTGAGTCCAAGGTTTATTGGACCGTTTAAAGTTCTTCAGAGGATTGGGAACCAAGCTTACAAGCTCGAACTACCCGAAGAACTGAATGGAATTCACAACACTTTTCATGTGTGTTATTTGAGGAAGTTCACGGGAGAAGTTCCCGACATAATTCCAATTTCTGAATTGAGAATTGATGAGAACAAAAGGTTGATTGAAGAACCAGAGGCAATTGTTGACCGAAAGACTAAGAAATTGCGATGCAAGATGGTTGGGTTAGTGCTTGTCCGATGGAAACACACGAATGGGCCGAATCTCACCTGGGAGACGGAGAGTGACATGTTGAGTCGCTATCCGCATTTGTTTGTTGATGTGTGATTCCGGGGACGGAATCATTCTAAGGTGGAGAGAATTGTAACGCCTGTGTTTCCGGGCTTGCCATATTTAGCAATATAATAGTCTAGGTTAACCTTTGTAAACCGTTTTGAAATAATAAGAATGTATTATTTGAGTATTATGTGTTTTGTGCTTAATTGCTTAATTATGTGGTCTGATTAATTAAGAATATAAATAAGCGTCAAAATTTAAGTGTAAAATAAACTTAATATCTTTGGTTAATGTTGTAGTAGTCGAAACGAGGTTTCCGAATACATATAGAACGCCCAAATCTGACTTCGTATGAGGAAGTTATGATTTATCGAAGTTCCGGCTTAGCGGTATACAGCCTGAAATACTCGAATTAAGATCGAAGATCTCATTGTTGGTATCGAAGCGATAAAAAGTTAGGCGAGAACGGACGTCAAACGAAGAAGTTATGAAATTATAACGAAAGTTTCTGTCGCGGCCTATTAAAAATAATTAATAAAAATAAAGTTAAAATTAGCCGACGGAGTCTAAACGAAAGTCGTAGAGCATGGTCTCACCTTTCCGTGGATATAAAGAACGTCGAAAACGGAGTTCGTATGAAGAAGTTATGAATTTCCGAAGTTTATTAATCATTTTGTATTTTTATTTAATTCAAAATCGGAGGTATTATCCGAAGCCGTGTCACCGGTGTAATCCGGAGTACGCCCCGCGTACGAGGTTACGCTATCGCGTAACTCCGATAGTGTCGACACTTCGGATGACGCATGCAATGACGATTTCGGACGCGTACGCGCTGCGTACGCCTGTACGCCTCGCGTACTCCGAGGTTCCAGCCTCTATATAAAGGATTCGAAGGCAGCCTCATGTCTTGTTCATTTTCTTCTCTTCTCTCTAGTCTTTTGCATCGTTTTTCGTGCCGAAGCTATCCCGAAGTCCCGGTATCATACTCTAGCCCCGAGGCAAGTCCCGAGACCCCGAAGATCCCGAGAAGCGCGGTTCCCGAGTCGAAGCTCTGCCCGCGAGAAGTTCGATTTTCGAGGAGATCTTCCAGATCTGCTGAGGAATACTACTTCTATAAGCCGTAGTGCTGTCGAATCGTCTTCTGATCAAGTGAGTGTGTAGTTATTTCTTCCAAATACAATAATACAAAGTATTATATACAAAATACGTGCTATGTGTATATAATTGGTTGTGTTATGTGTGAATGAGTATTCACTCTCTTCTATCTTACAGATCTGCTTATTTCTTTATGAGATATGTGTTATGTGTGTGTGTGCCTCGTCTGTTATGTGATATATGTGTTGATTCAAGCATGCTATACAGGTTTTCTTTAAACTACATATGAAAATATATATTTTTATCTACTAATATGTTGGGTAGAACATGGGTAGATAGTTGGTGTGTAATAAACAGATGAGAGGCCTCGATGTTGTTGTTGTTGTTGATCTAGTTATTCAGCGGAGTATGGATAACGACCACGGACTCTTTCTAGACAGTCCAGTGGAACGCTAGCAGGTTCATAACCTGTAGGTGTTGTGAACGATGTGTTCACCGGTGTACTCTATCCCCCTCATGGTTGCCTTTAGGATATCTATTGTTGAGGAAACCCCTTCGCAGTGATGTCCGTCCCGATGAAAATCCTAGATTAGGTCCCTTGAGATAGTTGTTTTAGGGACGTAAAGTGAGGATAACGGGAATGGGTAATCGGGATTGTGATTGGTTGGTGAAATTAAATATAACTTATTTATTGTGGGTTGAAAACCCTATATGCTCACCAGGCTCCCAAGCCTGACCCACTCAGTTTTATTTGTATTACAGGAAGTGGCACAAGGGCGTAAGATGGATGGATCATCTTGTTGTTTTGTTTACAAGTCTGTATATGTATATATTTGTTGAATGACTTGTAATGTTTATCGTTTATGCTTTATGGTATGTATCGGAACATGACATCCCGAGTTTTGATTATATAATGAAATGCATCTCTTGATGAAATGCTTTGATAAATATTATTTTATCATGTTTTGTTTTGGGAACAAATTCCGCAACTCTTTCAAATCAAAAGGATTTACTCTGAAATTATTTAAAAGCATAAATGAAAATCGGTCTTTTCTGGCCGAGATTTTGGGGATGTCACAGTTGGTATCAGAGCATTAGTTTAAGCGAACTAGGAATTTGTAGGATTTCTAGACTTAAACTTAGAATGCTAAATGGAATGATGAGATGTGTGTCTGTTGGATTTTAGACACGAGCACTAGTTTATTTTAGGAAAGTTGCCTAAAAAGCTTTATGTGCTAAATGTTATATGTTTCCATATATGATATTATTTGTTCGGATCTACGGTCTGTTGCCGACCGGATCTGGAAACCTTATGTGTGTAGGATTCTAAGCGTATGTCTACGTTATTAGAACTAGCATGTAAACGTTTCGGAGTGATAAGGATGATTTGAATATCTATCGTGAATAAGGATCTAATTTCACCTTATTCGGTGTGTAGATCAAAAATGGTGAGAACGAGGAGTGGCGTTGGAAACGCGGATGAAAACAGGAATCAACCGCCATTGATTGAGTAGATACCTGTTGTAGCAGCAGCACCAGAACCAACAACAATGGCTGCGGTGCAAGCCATGATTCGGGCTATGCTAGCCGAACAAAGGGAGGAGATGCGACAAATGTTGCATAATAATAGGGATGAACCTATCATACCTATTGAGGAACCTGAATTGATTCCCGAGCAATCGGAGGAAGGGAACAATAGTCGCATGGTGAGTCAAGTTGGGACTCAAGAGGAACGAAGGAACGATCCAGAAAGGAGAAACAACAAGGATGGACGTATGTACAAGAATTTCTTGGGCGCCAAACCGCCAAGTCTTTGTGGGAGCCCAAAGCCTGTTGAGATAATGGATTGGATCTCCGAAATGGAGATGGTATTTGAAAGTTGCGACTGTAGCAACAAGCAGAAGACCGTCTTTGCAGTTAGACAACTGAAGACTGGAGTCTTGAGTTGGTGGAAGTTGTTGGCAGATACTATGCCACGAGGAGAAGCCCTGAAAATGTCATGGGAGGAGTTCTTGGAACAGCTAAGGGTGCAGTATTGTTCAGAGATAGATCTGATTGATCTGAACAATGAGTTCCAAAACTTGAAGAAAGGGAAGATGAGCATAGATGACTATGCTACTGCATTTACTGAGAAGATGAAGTTGTTTCCGTACCTAGTGCCGACGGAACTCTCCAAGATTGAGAGGTTTGCTAACGGACTGCCTGCTGACTTTGGTCCGACAGTCAAAGATGGCAACCACTCTGAAAACGGCTGTTCGTGCAGCTAAGAATGTGGAGGCCCAGCAGAAGGAAAAGGGTCTGGAAAGAATAGATGTTGGAGAAAAGAGGAAGTTCGATGGAACTTCAGGGTCCAACAAGAAAAACAAGTTCTCGAAGTCTGGTTCGAGGGGAGGTGGAGGTGAAGCGAAATGGTGCGACAAATGTAAGAAGAAGCATCATGGAAGATGTGAGGTGGCGAACACATGCTACAAGTGTGGAAAGCCAGGGCACTATGCCAATGAGTGTAACCTCACGAAGAAAGTTTGCTATGGTTGTGGTGAGGAGGGTCATATGTCGAGGGACTGCCCGAAGAAGAAGGAGGCAGCTAGACCCAACATTCCGCCAAAGCCAAAGGCGAGAGCATTCCAGATGACACTGGAAGCTGCTAAAGATGAAGCTGATGTCGCTTCAGGTACCTTTCTCGTTAACGAATTGCCTGCCCAAATTTTATTTGATTTTGGAGCCAACTACTCCTTTATATCGCATGAATTTGGTAGAAAGCTAGCTTTGCCTGTTGATAGACTAGATAATGCCTTATTAGTCGAAGTTGCTAGTGGCAAGTTTGTACCTGTTAGCTATCGCATGAAAAACATCTTAATTGACTTGAATGGGAATAAGTTCCACGAGGAATTATTGCCTATCGAACTTAATGGTTTCGACATCGTATTGGGAATGGATTGGCTTAGCGCCAACGACGCCGAAATTTTATGCAAGAAGAAAATAGTCAAAGTAAACCCGCCTGGGAAAGATTCGTTTATGGTGTATGGAGATAAACGCAGAGTGAATTCTGGAATCATTTCATTGATGAAAGCCAGAAAATGTTTGACCAAGGGGTGTACATCATATCTAGCATTTGTGATTGATGCTAAGAAGGAAAAGAAGGTGATGCAGAATATTCCAGTGGTGTGTGATTATCCGGAAGTATTTCCCGAAGATCTTCCTGGATTACCGCCTGATCGACAAGTGGAATTCCGTATTGAGTTGTTGCCAGGAACGACGCCAATTGCAAAAGCACCTTATCGATTGGCACCGACGGAGATGAAGGAGCTAATGATGCAACTTCAGGAGTTATTGGACAACGGTTTCATTAGACCTAGTTCATCACCCTGGGGAGCTCCGGTGTTATTTGTAAAGAAGAAAGATGGAAGTATGAGAATGTGCATCGATTACAGAGAGCTGAACAAGGCAACAATAAAGAATAGATATCCGTTGCCGAGGATTGATGACCTGTTCGATCAATTGCAAGGTTCGAGCTATTTCTCGAAGATCGATCTTAGGTCAGGATATCATCAGCTGAAAGTAAGAGAGCAAGATATCGAGAAGACTGCATTCAGAACAAGATATGGACACTACGAGTTCTTGGTTATGTCGTTTGGACTAACCAATGCTCCAGCAGCGTTCATGGATTTGATGAATAGGGTTTGTAACCCGTTCCTTGATAAATCCGTGATAGTGTTCATAGACGACATTCTGATTTACTCGAAAAGCCAAGAGGAGCATGACAGACACTTGCGAGAAGTGTTAGAAGTCTTGAAGAAGGAGAAGCTGTATGCAAAGTTCTCCAAATGTGATTTTTGGATTCGTGAAGTCCAATTCTTGGGTCACGTGGTCAACCAAGAAGGGATAATGGTTGATCCAGCGAAGATCGAAGCTGTGACGAAGTGGGAACAACCGAAAAGTCCCACGGAGATTCGAAGCTTTTTAGGATTAGCCGGATATTACCGAAGGTTTATCCAAGGCTTTTCTTCGATCGCTAGTCCATTGTCAGCTTTGACCCACAAAGGAGCTACTTATGCTTGGGGTGAGAAGCAAAAGGAAGCATTTGAGAAGCTAAAGGAGAAGCTATGCGAGGCACCGATACTTTCTCTACCCGATGGAGTTGAAGACTTCGCTGTCTATAGCGATGCGTCTGGGGTTGGATTGGGTTGTGTTTTGACCCAAAGAGAAAAGGTGATAGCATATGCGTCTCGACAGCTGAAAGAGCATGAAAAGAATTACCCGACTCATGATTTGGAGTTGGCGGCGGTAGTTTTCGCTTTGAAAATATGGAGGCATTACCTCTATGGCACGAAGTGCAAACTTTTCACTGATCATAAGAGTCTCCAATATCTCTTTAATCAGAAAGAATTGAATATGAGGCAACGACGTTGGCTAGAATTACTTAAAGACTACGACTGCGAGATACTTTACCACCCCGGTAAAGCTAATGTTGTTGCTGATGCTCTCAGTCGGAAAGTCAATCTTGAAAGGAAAAGGCCAAGAGCGTTGAGAATTGAAGTTGTCTCAACTATTTTGGAAAGTATAAAGAAAGCTCAGAGCGAAGCTTCTGAGAAGAATGACAGAAAGGAAGAACGTTTGGGCAAAACGTTGGTGTTCGGTGTAAACAGTCATGGACTGAAGGTGTTCCAAGATCGGATTTGGATACCTAAGACAGGAGGAGTCAGAGATCTTCTGATGGAAGAAGCTCACAAGACCATGTACTCGATTCATCCGGGTAGCACTAAAATGTATAGGGACCTGAAACCCTACTACTGGTGGCCGACGATGAAGCTTGATGTTGCAAAGTATGTGGCCGAGTGTGTGACTTGTGCGAGAGTCAAGACACAACATCAGAAACCGTACGGGAGTTTAGAACCTTTGCATGTGCCTATGGGTAAGTGGGAAGACATTGCTATGGATTTTGTCACTAAACTGCCCAGAACAAAGAATGGTCACGACATGATTTGGGTGGTCGTTGATCGATTCACTAAGAGTGCGCATTTCATAGCGGCCAGGGAGAAATGGTCTATGGAGAAGCTTGTGAATTCTTACGTGAAGAAAATTGTGAGGCTTCACGGTGTTCCATTGACGATTGTGTCGGATCGTGATAGTCGTTTCACATCGAGGTTTTGGAAAAGTCTACAAGAGGAATTGGGTACCAAGTTGTGTTTAAGTACAACTTACCATCCGCAGACTGATGGTCAGAGCGAACGAACAATACAAACACTTGAAGATATGCTGAGAGCATGTACTCTGGAATTCCTAGGTAATTGGGATGAACATTTACCGTTGGTAGAATTTTCCTATAATAATAGTTTCCACTCGAGCATTAAGATGGCACCTTACCAAGCTTTGTATGGACAGAAGTGTCGTACGCCGTCTTGTTGGCTTGAGGCTGGGGAAAAGCAGTTTATGGGACCGGAGTTGGTTCATCAAACTGCTGAAAAGTTGAAAATAATTAGGGAAAGAATGTTAGCGGCTCAGGATCGTCGACAGAGCTATGCTGACAAGAAGCGGAGACCAATAACTTTTGAGGTTGGGGATTCGGTTTTGCTTAAAGTCTCGCCGTGGAAGGGACTTATAAGATTTGGTAAAAGGGGAAAGTTGAGTCCAAGGTTTATTGGACCGTTTAAAGTTCTTCAGAGGATTGGGAACCAAGCTTACAAGCTCGAATTACCCGAAGAACTGAATGGAATTCACAACACTTTTCATGTGTGTTATTTGAGGAAGTTCACGGGAGAAGTTCCCGACATAATTCCAATTTCTGAATTGAGAATTGATGAGAACAAAAGGTTGATTGAAGAACCAGAGGCAATTGTTGACCGAAAGACTAAGAAATTGCGATGCAAGATGGTTGGGTTAGTGCTTGTCCGATGGAAACACACGAATGGGCCGAATCTCACCTGGGAGACGGAGAGTGACATGTTGAGTCGCTATCCGCATTTGTTTGTTGATGTGTGATTCCGGGGACGGAATCATTCTAAGGTGGAGAGAATTGTAACGCCTGTGTTTCCGGGCTTGCCATATTTAGCAATATAATAGTCTAGGTTAACCTTTGTAAACCGTTTTGAAATAATAAGAATGTATTATTTGAGTATTATGTGTTTTGTGCTTAATTGCTTAATTATGTGGTCTGATTAATTAAGAATATAAATAAGCGTCAAAATTTAAGTGTAAAATAAACTTAATATCTTTGGTTAATGTTGTAGTAGTCGAAACGAGGTTTCCGAATACATATAGAACGCCCAAATCTGACTTCGTATGAGGAAGTTATGATTTATCGAAGTTCCGGCTTAGCGGTATACAGCCTGAAATACTCGAATTAAGATCGAAGATCTCATTGTTGGTATCGAAGCGATAAAAAGTTAGGCGAGAACGGACGTCAAACGAAGAAGTTATGAAATTATAACGAAAGTTTCTGTCGCGGCCTATTAAAAATAATTAATAAAAATAAAGTTAAAATTAGCCGACGGAGTCTAAACGAAAGTCGTAGAGCGTGGTCTCACCTTTCCGTGGATATAAAGAACGTCGAAAACGGAGTTCGTATGAAGAAGTTATGAATTTCCGAAGTTTATTAATCATTTTGTATTTTTATTTAATTCAAAATCGGAGGTATTATCCGAAGCCGTGTCACCGGTGTAATCCGGAGTACGCCCCGCGTACGAGGTTACGCTATCGCGTAACTCCGATAGTGTCGACACTTCGGATGACGCATGCAATGACGATTTCGGACGCGTACGCGCTGCGTACGCCTGTACGCCCCGCGTACTCCGAGGTTCCAGCCTCTATATAAAGGATTCGAAGGCAGCCTCATGTCTTGTTCATTTTCTTCTCTTCTCTCTAGTCTTTTGCATCGTTTTTCGTGCCGAAGCTATCCCGAAGTCCCGGTATCATACTCTAGCCCCGAGGCAAGTCCCGAGACCCCGAAGAACCCGAGAAGCGCGGTTCCCGAGTCGAAGCTCTGCCCGCGAGAAGTTCGATTTTCGAGGAGATCTTCCAGATCTGCTGAGGAATACTACTTCTATAAGCCGTAGTGCTGTCGGATCGTCTTCTGATCAAGTGAGTGTGTAGTTATTTCTTCCAAATACAATAATACGAAGTATTATATATAAAATACGTGCTATGTGTATATAATTGGTTGTGTTATGTGTGAATGAGTATTCACTCTCTTCTATCTTACAGATCTGCTTATTTCTTTATGAGATATGTGTTATGTGTGTGTGTGCCTCGTCTGTTATGTGATATATGTGTTGATTCAAGCATGCTATACAGGTTTTCTTTAAACTACATATGAAAATATATATTTTTATCTACTAATATGTTGGGTAGAACATGGGTAGATAGTTGGTGTGTAATAAACAGATGAGAGGCCTCGATGTTGTTGTTGTTGTTGATCTAGTTATTCAGCGGAGTATGGATAACGACCACGGACTCTTTCTAGACAGTCCAGTGGAACGCTAGCAGGTTCATAACCTGTAGGTGTTGTGAACGATGTGTTCACCGGTGTACTCTATCCCCCTCATGGTTGCCTTTAGGATATCTATTGTTGAGGAAACCCCTTCGCAGTGATGTCCGTCCCGATGAAAATCCTAGATTAGGTCCCTTGAGATAGTTGTTTTAGGGACGTAAAGTGAGGATAACGGGAATGGGTAATCGGGATAGTGATTGGTTGGTGAAATTAAATATAACTTATTTATTGTGGGTTGAAAACCCTATATGCTCACCAGGCTCCCAAGCCTGACCCACTCAGTTTTATTTGTATTACAGGAAGTGGCACAAGGGCGTAAGATGGATGGATCATCTTATTGTTTTGTTTACAAGTCTGTATATGTATATATTTGTTGAATGACTTGTAATGTTTATCGTTTATGCTTTATGGTCTGTATCGGAACATGACATCCCGAGTTTTGATTATATAATGAAATGCATCTCTTGATGAAATGCTTTGATAAATATTATTTTATCATGTTTTGTTTTGGGAACAAATTCCGCAACTCTTTCAAATCAAAAGGATTTACTCTGAAATTATTTAAAAGCATAAATGAAAATCAGTCTTTTCTGGCCGAGATTTTGGGGATGTCACACACTAAGTCGCATACTCGTCAGGATTTAGGCACTAAGTCTCATAGTCGCCAAAGCACTAAGTCGCATAGTCGCTAGGGTTTATATAGCGTGCACTAAGTCGCATAGTCGCTAGGGTTTAGGCACTAAGTCTCATAATCACCAGGGTTTAGGCACTGAGTCTCATAGTCGCCAATGTTCACTCATATCATCTTTCATCTCTCATCATTCATCCATCCATGTTTTACCTAACATATTCGTAGATATAAAATACATATACAGTTTAAATTATTTAAAACATGTATAAAATCATTCATCCAACATAGATAGAAAGTATACAGGTTATATGCACACATAGCACGTAATTTATATAAAAACACTTCATATCTATGTGTACGATGAAAGTAACTATGCACTCACTTGTTAAAGTGAAGACTCGAAATTCGAGCAGCGCTTCACTTGTTAACAATATGATTTCCATCGATGAAACCTAGTATTATTACCACTAGATTTTAGGCTAATCTTTATTGCGACTACTTATTAGTCTAGATTCATCATTAACTCAGAGTCTATTTCATGATCTATCAAGTAAGGAACAACCAGGTAGGATCATATCGGAGGTATGGTCTGTTTGGTATATGAAGTATACTGTTTGGAAATCCCACTTTAAACACGTCACTAAATCATAGCCTAGACATCATCCCCATAAGTAGATCAATCAATATAACGACTTGGAATCACTGATAAATCTTGTTTATAGGTTCATAATAACGATAATGAACTTAAACATACGTTATACTTAAACTAGGGTAAGCATAACTCACTTACTGAGGGTTTGGCTAGGAGCTGGGCTCTACAGAGGCAGAACGTTTGAGCTGAAAGCTCTTCTTCTCGGAGCCTTACAGCACTCCGCGACTCGCCTCTAACACCCAGGAGGTGCTAAGGAAGGGGGGAAGAGGGTTTAGGGGTAATGGGAGAGAAAAAGTATGAAAGGTATGAGTTTTGGGGGTGATTTATGCCTTTATATATAGGCTATCTAGGCCTTCTCTGGTCGTGAGACAAGTTGCTCAAGTCGTGAGCCTTGCGTAGGCAACAAGGTGAAGCCCGGTGCTAACACGTAGCGCAGGACGCAGGTAAAACAACCAATCTTTAAAAATTCATAACTTTCTCATACAAACTCTGTTTTTGACATTCTTTATATCCACGCGTAGGTAAAGACAAGATATACAACTTTCCTTTTGACTCCATCGGCTAATTCTCGACCGAATTTAAATTTAGCAGTATGCGAACATTACATTGTTAAATGACTGCGTAAAATTCACAACTTCTACATACAGACTCCGTTTTCGTCTGTCTTTTTATCGTTAAGACCCTATTAATGAGATCTTCAATTCTCATTTATGTCGTGTTGGCAAAAAACCGCTCGATCTAAAATTCGAATTCCATGCTGTGCACTGCTAGGACAAATCTTAGAAAAATCATAACTTCCTCATACGAAGTCAGATTTGGGCGTTCTTGTTATGCACTCTCTCGGTTTAACGTATACTAAAACTTTTGTTTATATTGCTAAGGATAAAAGGTCCTCTATTGTAAATTCACTATTTATGTTTCCCGGTGCCATGCCGATTTTGCCGTAAAACTTTAACGAGCCATAACTTCTACGTTATAACTCGAATTTCGGCGTTCTTTATATGTACGAAACCATTGTAACATATACTATAACTTGGTTAATATTACTCCTTCTAACTAATCTTCCATCAAAAACCCATTTTTGATGCTCATTCAATAACACCCAAAGTTTTGAAGGCCAAAAAAAGGAAAGAAAACCCTAACTTTAAGGGGGGGGACTCGACGAGTCCAAGGAGGAACTCGGCGAGTCCGAGTGGGATCCGGGTCAAGGAGTAAGTGACCGACTCGGCGAGTCGGCCAAAGAGACTTGGCGAGTCAGGTTTGTTCGAGGAAAACACTAAATTCGGGATTTGGAGCCTATTTAAGTGCCTCATTCTCTTCCCTAGGGTTCCTTTACTGCCTCTTTAACCCTGAATACCAAACCCTAGCCGCCATATCCATTGTTGAGCCAATTATTGCCTTGAAGAGTGCACTAAAGCTTGGAAAATGAAGAAGGATCTTGAGGGTGCAAGAAGGGGGCTATAGATCTGGGATTGGGAAGATATTTCTTAACATTTGAAGATATTAAGTCGTTTACCTCCCTTTGAATCTATTTTGGTTGTGAGTTTTGGGGCTTTTTAGCCATGATTAAGTTGTCCATTTGAGTTAGAAGTCGGATCTGGAGTTGCTACTTCGGATCTAAGCATATTTTGGTCTTGGAAAGCATAAAGTATCTGCCCTTGAGTTGATTATGGAGCCTCTTTGCCTTAAACCCTAGTGTATGGTGTATTTTGCCTAGATCTCCTTCTCTACACGTAAAGTTTGTAACTTTACGTGAGGAATAGGCTTGGGAAGGGTAGATATACAGTTTGGAGTCCATGCATGACTCAAAAGTTCTCTGCATGTATGGAGATCTGAAAGGACTCGGCGAGTCTTTTAAGTGGACTCGGCGAGTAGCATGAATATTTGGAGGAACTCAACGAGTGGAATGAACAGCTCGTCGAGTCGGATGAAGTTGGGCAGGAACTCGGCAAGTTTGTAGAACAACTCGGCGAGTTGGTTGAAGATTGACTTGGACTCGGCGAGTATGTTCTTGGACTCAGCGAGTCAGGTCGTGAAACCCCAAACCCTTTGAGTTGAGACTCGAATCAGTGAGTCGAGTGGAGACTCGGTGAGTTGGACAGGTCAGGACTCGGTAATCGGTAGACTCGGCGAGTCATGGACTGACTCGGCGAGTCGAGTCGCGAATAAAAGGACTCTGAACATATGAACTCGGCGAGTCAATAGGGTGACTCGGCGAGTAGGGTTGACATGGAAGGTTGACTTTGACCAGGACTGTGACTTTGACCAGAGTTGACTTGGTTGTCTTTCGGGGGTCAGTCAGACTCAATGTTGATTTGATCTTGGTGGCTCGGGGAGCGAGTAGATCAGGAGTTCAGAGAGTTGTCGGGCAGCAGCTAGTGGGTTCATTAGCCAGTTCAGCCAGTGCAGGTGAGTTTCCCTTTGTATGAATGGGTCTACGGCCACAATGTCGGCCCATGTAGTATTGAGTAGAAGACCCGGGGGTTAGACCTAGGCACAGTATGCTAGTATGATATTCGGGACGAGGTCCAATGATAGAGGGCGGGTGCCCAAGGAATGGTTTATGTGAAAGTTCATACTTGTTGTCTGTGTGATACTTGTATGTGCCTGGTAGGGAGGTAAGTGTGGGCGAGGTCCCGTATCTCACCAATAGCAGAGTGTGGATGGTGTTCCACATCTCAGTAGCAGCAGATCAGGGGCGAGGCCCAAGTTAGGGAAGGAGTGAGGGTAGGCTGGGCCCGTACCTCACTATCAGCAGGAGTATGGACGGGGTTCCATGACTCATCAGTAGCAGGATAAGGGTGGGGCCCAGAGATAGGCGAGGCCTTAGGACAAGATCTGTTAGTATGTGTTTAGCTTATGTGATGTGATGTGATATGTTATGTGCTATTATATGCTAGTGGGCGAGGCCCTGTGACAGGCGAGGCCTAAGTGAAACAGATATGTATCCGAGCGGGGCTCGAAGCCAGACGGGGCCGTTGTAGCGGGCGAGGCCCAGGATAGCGGGCGTGGCCCGGTATGTGGAGTATGTGGTTATGCATAGTATGTGGTTATGCATAGTATGTGGTAGGGTGGGGAACTCACTAAGCTTCGTGCTTACGGTTTTCAGTTTTGGTTTCAGGTACTTCCGGTAGCGGAGGGAAGAGCTCGGGGTGATCGCATGGCACACACCATAGATTAGACAGCCTGGGAATGTTTTACTCTGATAATGAACATGTGTTTTGGAAGTTAATACTCTGATTATAATTGGATTGATGAATTTGCTTTAAGTAATGTTTTTTTAAAAGAAAATTTTTAGTCTTGAATTTTGGGACGTTACAAGTTGGTATCAGAGCCTTGGTTTGAGGGATTCATACATGCTCTCGGGTGTGTCTGAACTCAAACCGAGGAATTAGTATGGAAGATTTCAAAATGAAAAGACAGTTTTGTAAAAAGAGAGTTTTGAGAAAGAAAACAGTTTCAGAAAAGCAAAAATAATTCAGAAAGAAAAGAACTTTGAAAAGAGAAAAAGGGTGTGGTGCATGCAATCAACCGAGCTCAAGTAAGTACCCCAAAATACCCATACAAGTTTATGTTATGATTATCAGTTGATAGAATTGCATGCTAGATTAGGACTAAGGATCTAGGGATGATGCCTTATGTGCCTATTATATGTGTTTTGAGCTGCATGATAGTGCTGATTAGATAGTAGTAGGATAGCCTGTTTAGGTTATGCCTGAGTTTATGAGTTTGTGTGGGTCTATGGGTTTGTGTTGCATGCTAGTTCAGTTTCTTGCTATGTGGATATGATTGCTTGAGTATGTTCTGGTTTGATTTTCCCTTGTCTGAATGTTGCTTGCTTTGTGCGTTGTGGGATTCTGAGTGATGGAAGTTAGCCATTAGGTGGATACGACATGTCACATGTGATCAGGGTTGAATAATCTCAGAGTGCTGGATTTGGTCCTATTGCGCAGCTCTTGTTTGAGTCCAACCGTTGTAGGGACGAGTCTTTTACTTGAAGGATTATCTGAGCCTCGTCACATGTGATGGTATCCAGGTGATGGCTAATTGGCATCACAAGGAGACCTTCAACAACTGAGGACTGGTTTGAGTTGAGTCAGAGGTTTCCCTAGGGTAAGCATAGGATGAGATAGTGCTGGGAGCAGTAATAGTGGATAAGGGACCTGGTGGAGTCAAAGCAATTCCTGAGGAAAGTACGAATAGATGTGGAAGGTAGTATGGGCCCGTACTACTGAAAGCAGAGGATCCGTACTCGATTCGGGAAATGCCAAGACAAGACCGGGAACCTAGTAGGGAGTGTGTTTCGTCTCGCAGCAATGATGAGTATTATGATAGTGGATGTATTATATTTTCAGTATGGTGACATTACGAGAGAGACCAGCGGGCGGATCAGGTGCCGGAGAGGGATTAGACTCGGGTTCAGGGGCCGAGCAGCTCGCGGAGCGAATGAGGGAGTTGATATCCGCCGAGGTTACGCGCAGTATTCTAGATCAGACTCCTGTGATCTTTGGCACGGTCAAGGCGGGTATATTGGAGATTTTGGATGAGAGGCTGGGAGCCTTCCGTACTGAGATGATGGCATTGATAGGAGTGCGTACCTTGACATTTCGAAAGTTTAGGGCTTGCGGGGCACCAGATTATCATGGGGCTAGGGACCCCATCGCTAGCAGCAGATGGTTGGCTGATGTTGCCAACGCATTCTGTACGAGCCGGTGTCCTGAGGGGGACAATGTCAGACTAGCTTCCTGTCTTCTGAAGGACAGAGCGAGGGATTGGTGGGAGGAGATTGGTCATGCTTTAAGGGACGATGTCGCGTTGGACGCGATGACTTGGAGCGATTTCTCGGCCAGGTTCAGGGCGGAGTTTTCGCCGATTATTGAGGTGCAGCAGTTGGCACGGGAGTTTCAGGATTTGACGCAGACCACAGAGACTGTGGCGGAGATCACCGCCAAGTTCAGGGAAAGGGCTCTTCTTGTACCGCAGTATGTCGCGGATGAGGAGATGAAGAAGGCCCGATACCATGAGATGTTGAGGGATGACATCAGGGAGTTCGTGAGCAGATCCAGCTGTAAGACACTGGAAGATATGATTTCTCGGGCTAGAAAGGGAAATTGATTTAGAGCAGATCCGGAAGAGGAAGCCGGGTGAGGTTCAGGTAGCTGCAGGTTCGGGCAAAAGGCCCAAGGGATCGGATTCGAGGTCGAGGGATTATCAGGACCGCAGTCGGTGCGGGAAGTGTGGCAGGGCGCACGGGGGCGCGTGCAGGAGTGGTAGCGGTGGTGAGTCTGGTTGTTTCAAGTGCGGTCGGACTGGTCATTTCAGCAGGGATTGTACTATTACCACCTCATAGGGATCATACCTGTTATGTTTTCACTGCAACCAGCGGGGCCACAAGAAGGCCCAATGCCCCATTTTGTTTTCAGCAGGACGGGTGATGGCACCTGCCCCTGCAACTTTGAGGATCACAGACGGCCGTCAGGGCCGTGCAGAGGCGCCTGCGGTAGGAGGCAGAGCTCTTCAGATGACTACCTTAGAGGCGCGATCAGCACCGGACATTGCAGATATGCGATTTCTGTTTTTAGTCCTTTTATTTGTGCATGATTAAGTTGTTATGGTTCTGCATCATTATCGGTATGAGTATTTCTTTTTGAGCGGTTGATTGTGATCGAGTTATATGCCATCTGTATACCTTGGATATTCGATTGGTAGTGAGGGGATGTGCCCTATTGGAGAAGGTTACATAGGATGCAGTAACTGTAGCATGCTTGGGAGGGACTTGGTATGTCTCGCTAGATCGGAGTTGTATAGTGTTAGAGATGGATTGGTTAGATCCCTAGCTATGGTAAGCTTGGGTTCCTTAGCAGATTGATTATGGAATGGTAGCAAGGATTGGGATTTCTTCTTGAGTATTGAGCAACAAGGGGTAAGCAGGATCAAAGTGGGGGAGAATCCTCCGAGTGTGCAAAGGTAGGAGCACGCAGACCCAGAATGAGTGCACGACCTCTGAGAAGGAAAAGAAGTGGTTCAGCGTTTGATGGATTGAGTATTTCAGGGTTGGGAGTTTGAGAAACTCCCCATCAGCTAGTGCGTGTGATGGTAATGGTTAGTATGTGGTTGGGAATTCAGGTTGTGGATCACCCGTAAGACTCGTGGGAGTCAGAATGAGGATCTTGAGAGCTAATGGCACATGGGTGCCTTCGTATTAGCAGTCAGTGGTAGGAAGTGATGTAAGACTACGGGGCAGCCGTAGCATTCACTAGCAGTCAGTGGTGGAAGTGTTGTAAGACTACGGGGCAACCATAGCATTTACTAGCAGTCAGCAATGGATGGTGATGTAAGACTACGGGTAAGCTGTAGCATTCCTTAGTAGCTTCGTTAGAGGAGTTGGGGCAAGGCCCTTATTTCCTAGTGATCAGATAGGGATCAGGAATGGGTATTGGATGAGAATGATAGGGAGTTTTCCTGTATAGCCCTAGAGAGGTGAGACCTTGGGAGAGGCCGCTCGAGGATATAGTTGGGTGAGACCCGTGGGCGAGGCCCGTATGAGATTAGCAGTGTAGGTGAGACCTGAGAGCATGGTTGCTCAGTAGTATGGTTGGGTGACACCCGTGGGCGGGGCCCGAGCGAGAGTGATTAGACTAGTGGGAATAGATGGATAGAGGCGGGTGGGACCCGTGGGTGAGGCCCGTGAGTTTTAGCAGCGTAGGTGGGACCTGGTAGGGACCTTAGTGTGAAGTTAGGGGATCGGGGATCCCGGGTTTGTAGTGCCTGAATGGCAGAATAGATTGAGTAGTTATAGGTGGTCGAAGCTTCTTCGGAAGTCGTTGGGAGTGACTAGTGGTGGTGTTGGGACTAGCTACCGGTTGGAGCCGGTAATCCAGGCATTGATAGGTTGGTAGGGACCAAGGTGGTCTCAATTCGTCTGGAGGGCAGACAAGGAATAGCAAAATTTTCAGTCAGTAGTACTGCGGGTAAGCAGTGTATGGTGGAATTCAGTTAGTTGAATCGAGGGGTGCTCGACACCAAGTTTTGACAGAGAGGAGTGTCAGTGGTTACTAACGGTGATGACCTGTACTGGAAATAGCGGGGGTGACGGAGTTGGTGAAGGATAGGACCTTCACAGTGACACAGGAAATAGTTGGTTATGGAGCTTTGCCTTAGGCAGACAAGGAATTTGCGCTAGGAAAGAAGGGGTGAACCCCTATAGGTTCAGTGCAGTACTCGATGAGTACCAGTAGGATTGTCGGTGAGTAAGTTGTGTTTCTAGGATGTTCAGGGTTAGGGTGACCCGAGTCTATTATCCGCAAAGATTAGTTTTAGCCGGAATGACCGAGCGGAAGGCCAGCGAAGGTAGGCAGCTGGTGTTGGAATAATTGTTGGGAATTTGGAGGCAGATCGCATGCGGTGGGCCATAGCAAACTTCGAGGACGAAGTTTAGTTTAAGTGGGGGAGAGTTGTAACACCCAAAGTTTTGAAGGCCAAAAAAAGGAAAGAAAACCGTAACTTTAAGGGGGGGACTCGGCAAGTCCGAGCGGGATCCGGGTCGAGGAGTAAGTGACCGACTCGACGAGTCGGCCAAGGAGACTCGGCGAGTCAGGTCTGTTCAAGGAAAACCCTAAATTCGGGACTTGGATCCTATTTAAGTGCCTCATTCTCTTCCCTAAGGTTCCTTTACTGCCTCTTTAACACTGAATACCAAACCCTAGCCGTCATATCCATTGTTGAGCCAATTATTGCCTTGAAGAGTGCACTAAAGCTTGGAAAAGGAAGAAGGATCTTGAGGGTGCAAGAAGGGGGCTAAAGATCTGGGATTGGGAAGATATTTCTGACCATTTGAAGGTATTAAGTCTTTTCCCTCCCTTTGAATCTATTTTGGTTGTGAGTTTTGGGGCTTTTTAGCCATGATTAAGTTCTCCATTTGAGTTAGAAGTCGGATCTGGAGTTGCTACTTCAGATCTAAGCATATTTTGGTCTTCGAAAGCATAAAGTATCTGCCCTTGAGTTGATTATGGAGCCTCTTTGCCTTAAACCCTAGTGTATGGTGTATTTTGCCTAGATCTCCTTCTCTACACGTAAAGTTTGCAACTTTACGTGAGGAATAGGCTTGGGAAGGGTAGATATACAGTTTGGAGTCCATGCATGACTCAAAAGTCCTCTGCATGTATGTAGATCTGAAAGGACTCGACGAGTCTTTTGAGTGGACTCGACGAGTAGCATAAAGATTTGGAGGAACTCGACGAGTGGGATGAACAGCTCGTCACGTCGGATGAAGTTGGGCAGGAACTCGGCGAGTTGGTTGAAGATTGACTTGGACTCGGCAAGTCTGTTCTTGGACTCGGCGAGTCAAGTCACGAAACCCCAAACCCTTCAAGTTGAGACTTGAATCAGTGAGTCGAGTGGAGACTCGGTGAGTTGGACAGGTCAGGACTCGGTAATCGGTAGACTCAGCGAGTCATGGACTGACTCGGCGAGTCGAGTCGCGAATAGAAGGACTCTGAACATATGAACTCGGCGAGTCAATAGGGTGACTCGGCGAGTAGGGTTGACCTGGAAGGTTGACTTTGACCAGGACTCTGACTTTGACCAGAGTTGACTTGGTTGTCTTTCGGGGGTCAGTCAGACTCAGTGTTGCTTTGATCTTGGTAGCTCGGGAAACGAGTGGAGCAGGAGTTCAGAGAGTTGCCGGGCAACAGCTAGTGGGTTCATCAGCCAGTTCAGCGAATGTAGGTAAGTTTCCCTTTGTATGAATGGGTCTACGGCCACAATGTCGGCCCATGTAGTATTGAGTAGAAGACCCGGGGGTTAGCCCTAGGCACAGTATGCTAGTATGATATTCGGGACGAGGTCCAATGATAGAGGGCGGGTGCCCAAGGAATGGTTTATGTGACAGTTTATACTTGTTGTCTGTGTGATACTTGTATGTGCCTGGTAGGGAGGTGAGTGTGGGCGAGGTCCCGTATCTCACCAATAGCAGAGTGTGGATGGTGTTCCACATCTCAGTAGCAGCAGATCAGGGGCGAGGCCCAAGTTAGGGAAGGAGTGAGGGTGGGATGGGCCCGTACCTCACTATCAGCAGGAGTATGGACGGGGTTCCATGACTCATCAGTAGCAGGACAAGGGCGGGGCCCAGAGATAGGCGAAACCTTAGGACAAGATCCGTTAGTATGTGTTTAGCTTATGTTATGTGATGTGATATGTTATGTGCTATTATATGTTAGTGGGTGAGGCTCTATGACAGGCGAGGCCTAAGTGAAACAGATCTGTATCCGAGTGGGGCTCGAAGCCAGGCGGGGCCGTTGTAGCGGGCGAGGCCCAGGATAGCGGGTGTGGCCCAGTATGTGTAGTATGTGGTTATGCATAGTATGTGGTAGGGTGGGGAACTCACTAAGCTTCGTGCTTATGGTTTTCAGTTTTGGTTTTAGGTACTTCCGGTAGCGGAGGGAAGAGCTCAGGGTGATCGCATGGCACAGACCATAGATTAGACAGCCTGTGAATGTTTTACTCTGATAATGAACATGTGTTTTGGAAATTAATACTCTGATTATAATTGGGTTGATGAATTTTCTTTAAGTAATGTTTTATTAAAAGAAAATTTTTAGTCTTGAATTTTGGGACGTTACACATTGTCTCTAAATTGACTAACTGGAATCTGCGGGTGTTACATTAGCTCTACGAGCTATATTGTTTTATAAGTGTTAGACAATATTTTTCAAATACTATGAACAGAGAGGAGCCAGACATGAAACATCGGAGGGCAGGATCGTTTGGCCTTATAGCACTTCTTAAATCCAACAACCCTATGCGGCCCTTCAAACCAAATTCCCTGTACTGGGAGTAGTTAAAATATATTATAATAACACTTTGTATATTATATTTTATAATGCATATATTGTTTATAGGTTTATTATAACGATATTGAACTTAAACCTAAGTTAAACTTAAAATGGTAAGCATAACTCACTTACTAGGAGGTTTGGCTAGGAACCGGGCTCTGCGGGGGCAGAACTTCCGAGCTGAAAGCTCTTCTTCTTGGAGCCTTTTGGCACTCCGAGACTCACCTCTAGCACTTGGGAAGTGCTAGGGATTGAGTGGAGCTACGAAAGGTGTTGAGAGAGAAAGAATGGGAAAGGTATGAGTTTTCGGGGTGATTTGCGCCTCTATTTATAGGTTGAGTCCTGTGCAAAAGTGGGGCGTTTCCTTACTGAATGTTGGGCGTTCGTTGTCAGGTGCCATCATCTAGTGCCAAGCCATGGTGAGGAAGCAGTGGCTCAGATCGCGCCACGTGTCGTTCGCTGATTACACCAAAAACTAATTATCTTCTAAAATCTGTAACTTTTGCATAGGAGCTCCGTTTTTGACGTTCTTTATATCCACACATAGCTATCGATGGGATCCACAACTTTCCTTTAGACCCTATCGTCTAATTCTCGGTCGATTTTAAATTTACCAGTCTAAGAAGGTTACACTGATAACGACCGTGTAAAATTCATAACTTCTACATACGGACTCTATTTTCTATTGTCTTTATATCGTTGTGCTCCTATTAATGAGATATTCAATTCTCATTTAGGTTGTGTCAGCTAAAAATTGACCGATCTAAAATTTGATTTTCGGGTTGTGCACTGCTATGCTAAATCTTAGAAAAATCATAACTTCCCCATACGAAGTCAACTTTGGACGTTCTTTTTATACACACTCTTGGTATAACATATACTACGATTTTTATTTAGATCCCTTAGGCTAAAAAGTAATTTATCAAAAATTCATTTTTTACGTTACCTAGTGTTGTGCCGGTTTAGCCGTAAAACTTCGACGGGTCATAACTTCTTCGTTATAACTCGGATTTTTAGTGTTTTTATATGTTTGATACCCTTGTGACATATACTATAACTGAGTTAAGGTTATTTATTTTAAATAATATTCTATCAAAAATTCATTTTTGACGCTTATTGTCTCTAAATTGACTAGCTTGAATCTGCGGAAGTTACAATTATCTCCCCTTTAGGATGATTATGTCTTGGAATCATCAACGAAACAGGGCTTGTATAATGACTCCATACGTTATTTCTTCTACCTAGGCAATAACTATAACTTCTATATTCCTTCGAATGAGTATATAACTCTTGGACTTTTTGACTGTAGGTGGTGCTTAATCTTACACCCGCTCTCTATCTCGCGTTGGACTTTCAATCGTAACCTTCGAGTTACAAAGTCAATCCTTACTCGAGACTCCTATTTCTTCTTAAATTAAGATAAGTTCTGTACTTCAACTATCGTAACAGACTGATAAGTCATGTTCTAATAACCTTTCATCGTATGACGCAATGCTTAGACTCAGGTCTTTTAGAGTCAAATTCCAGAATGGAATATACATTTCTTCATGTTCTAATGTGATATATGCATATTCTAACATGTAGCACTTCTAGCTACAAGCTTCTTTACTTTAACGGTTATTGCGATACTTCTATTGATCGCTTCGATTATCTTTCACTTCAATCTGCTGGCTTAAGTTAGATGCTACATCGAACTTGGTTCTATGAACAGTGTAGAATACATATCTTAGTCGGACTCGATATGATATGACCACACGGGTCGAAATAACAATCATCTTCTTAGTCATTACCGAAACGATGTTAACAACATACATGACTAAAACGGAATCAATTACTAGCACCTTAGTAACCTTGTGACTTTACCTGATCCAAGCGTGAGTCCAATGCTTCCAGTAGTATAGGCCTCTACTACCTTTCACACCTACTTATACTTGTCCCACATATTGTCTCGCAGTTCACCAAGTCACCATACAAGATTTTCACATAGTCATTTAACACATCAGATAACATAACTAAGGTTTATATTATTTCTTGAAACAATTACATAGATGTTCAAGTTCACCCTTCATTAGGCCTCTTATAATAAGATACACCACATGATACTATCTATATAGCTACGTCATATCTCGATCTGTAGATATAAAGATCCTCACTCATGATCCCTTGCATTATCACTTACTTCGTTAAGGATTATCTGAGATGTTCTTTCCGTTGGTTTTAGAGGTGGATTCGCTCTTGATGCTTCATTTTTCTTCGGACAGTCCCTAAAAATATACCATTCTTCCTCACATCCGTAACACAACCTCTTGTTATATGTACACTCATTGGCGTAATGCCCAGTTTTCCCACACTTGAAACAAGTTACCTTCCTGTCATATTTTCCAAAGTGTTTCTTTTTTCACTTCTCACACTATTTTTCTTTACCACCTCCTCCTCCAAACTTTGAGAACATGTTGTTCTTGTTGGACCTTGAAGATCCCACAAATTTCCTCTTCTTGCCAACTTTAACCCAGATGGTTGCCTAAATAGTAGGTGTTTAGCATACTGGCATAGTAGGTTCGTCCTTATTTTATTGAAGTAAACGCCTTGTCTCTTCCATCTGACGATCCAACATCATCTGCATCATTGCTTGTACTCTTGCCATTGTGATTTTCTCGGGTGCAACTGCTACTTCTGGTTCACACTTAATCACTTGTGGCTCAGGATGCGGGTTACCGCTTCCTAATCTGCTTCGAGTTCTCACCGTGTCAATCTACACTCCAAATCAGACGTTCAGTGTGCAGTGACGAGCATTTAGATAGGGAAAGCTTTGTTTACGATAGACATATAAATCTCCTTATCACTCCGAAAAGTTATATGCCAGTTCTAATACCGTAGTTAAACGTTTAGAAATGTGAACATATAAAATTTCCAGATCCAGTCGGCAACAGACCATAGATCCGATCAAACGATAGCATCACAAAGCATATAAGGCATCTTATAGCATAAATTATTTATCACATAAAAGCATTTTAGGCATCTTCCTTGAATAAGCTAGCGCTTGTGTCTATTCATGTGTACTACCTAAAATATATTCGACAAAGTCTACTCACAATCATCGCTCAGCATTCTAAGTTTAAGTCTAGAAATAAATGCTTATTCCTAGTTCGCTTAAACTAATGCTCTGATACCATCTGTGACATCCCCAAATTCACAGTCATTTTAAAATTTTAATTTTTCTTATTTGAAAATCAGAGTATTCATTTTTTAGAATAATATTGTAGAATTTGTTCCCAAAAAAAACATGATAAATATATTATCAAAGCATTTCCGAAGAAATGTATTTTGTTTATATTAATACTTTGGGATGTCATCGTCAATACAGAAACATAACCATAACAGACCTTACATTCATTTACACTAGTGATTTACATCTCGTTTAATCTCTCAGTGAAATCTAGCTTCGTATATGATACAAATAAACTGAGTGGGTCATGTTGGGAAACCTGGTGAGTACATAGGGTTTTCAACTCACAATAATAAAGTTATTATGTTTCATCATTATAAAATTACAACAATTACCCATCCCTATTATCTTCTTTAATGTTTAAGTATCTTTCATAAGAATCATCTATCATTCACTCGTTCACTCCTAAGGATTGTCCTAAGGAATAGGCACGAAGTCCATTGTTGCCATGGTTTGTATAACAGGCGCTAAGTCTATAGTTTCTGATGTTATTTGTTAGGCACTAAGTCCATAGTTTCCAGGGTTTAACTCTTTTATTGACAGTATTATTTTAGGGATTCCACCCAAAATACATGTCGATAGGTTTTTAGAGTACATCTGATGAACATTATCGTTCACAACACCTACAGGTTGCGAGCCTGCTAGTGTTCCACTAGAC
Organism: Lactuca sativa; assembly: GCF_002870075.4. Classification (NCBI taxonomy): domain Eukaryota; kingdom Viridiplantae; phylum Streptophyta; class Magnoliopsida; order Asterales; family Asteraceae; genus Lactuca; species Lactuca sativa. The sequence goes on along the minus strand of NC_056624.2, from coordinate 169,574,084 downwards.
TGTCTAGAATAGTGTGTGGTTGTCATATATACTGTAACGCCTGTGTTTCGGGCTTGCCATTTGTAGCAATGTAATAGTCTAGGTTAACCTTTGTAACCCGTTTTGAAATAATAAGAGTGTATTATTTGAGTATTATGTGTTTTGTGCTTAATTGCTTAATTATGTGGTTTGATTAATTAAGAATAAAAATAAGCGTCAAAATTTAAGTGTAAAATAAACTCAATGTCTTTGGTTAATGTTGTAGTAATTGAAACGAGGTTTCCGAATATATATATAGAACGCCCAAATCTGACTTCGTATGAGGAAGTTATGATTTATCGAAGTTCCGGCTTAGCGATATACAGCCTGTTTTACTCGATTTGAGATCGAGCGGTTGTTAGCCGAAGCAATCTAAATGAGAATCGAAGATCTCATTGTTGGTATTGAAACGATAAAAAGTTAGGCGAGAACGGACGTCAAACGAAGAAGTTATGAATTTATAACGAAAGTTTCTGTCCCGGCCTATTAAAAATAATTAATAAAAATAAAGTCAAAATTAGCCGACGGAGTCTAAACGAAAGTCGTAGAGCGTGGTCTCACCTTCGCGTGGATATAAAGAACGTCGAAAACGGAGTTCGTATGAAGAAGTTATGAATTTCCGAAGTTTATTAATCATTTTGTATTTATATTTAAATCAAAATTCGGAAGCATTATCCGAAGGAGTCACCGATCTGATCCGAGGTACGCCCCGCGTACTCGAGTACGCCCCGCGTACTCCGAGGGATGTCGACACTCGCACTCGAGCACTTCGGATACGTAAGCAATGACGTTTTGGGCAATACGCCCCACATAACGCAGTACGCCCCGCGTACTCCGAGGCTCCAGCCTCCTATAAATAGGATACGAGGGTTCCGGGTATTTTTGCCAATTCCCTCTCGTTTTCGTGTCGAAGCTCTGCGCAAAAACCCCCGAAGCTACCCCGAAGCCCCGGTATCATACTCGAGCCCCGAGGCAAGTCCCGAGATCCCGAAGATCCCGAGAAGTGCGGTTCCCGAGCCGAAGCTCTGTCCGCGAGAAGTTCGATTTTTGTGAAGATCTTCCAGATCTGCTGAGGATTACTACTTTTATAAGCCGTAGTGCTGTCCGATCATCTTCTGATCAGGTGAGTGTGTAGTTATTTTCTTTCCAAATACAATAATACGAAGTATTATATATAAAATACGTGCTATGTGTATATATTTGGTTGTGTTATGTGTGAATGAGTATTCACTCTCTTCTATCTTACAGATCTGCTTATTTCTTTATGAGATATGTGTTATGTGTGTTGTGCCTCATCTGTTATGTGATATATGTGTTGATTAAAGCATGCTATACAGGTTTTCTTTAAACTATGTATACAAATGTATATTTTTATCTACTAATATGTTGGGTAGAACATGGGTAGACAGTTGGTGTGTAATAAACAGATGAGAGGCCTCGTTGTTGTTTGATTGAGTCATCTAGCGGAGTTTAGATGACGACCACTGGCTATTCTAGACAGTCTTGTGGAAACATTAGCAGGTTCGCCACCTGTAGGTGTTAATGAACTTGGGTGTTCATTCGCTGTACTCCATCCCCCTCATGGTTGCCTTATTTGACTTATATTGCTGAGGTACCCCCGAAGCATGTGTTGTCGCCCCGATGAAATATTCTTAGACTAGGTCCCTTATGTTAGTTGTTTTAGGGACATTAAAGTGAGAATAACGGGAATGGGTAATTGGGTTATTGTTGATTGGTGAAAATTAAATATGATATTTATTGTGGGTTGAAAACCCTATATGCTCACCAGGCTCCCAAGCCTGACCCACTCAGTTTTAAATTGTATTACAGGTAGTGGCGGAAGGGCATGAGATGGATGAACCATCAAGTTGTTTTGTTTACAAGTCTGCATATGTTTATATTTGTTATATGACTTGTAATGTATTCGTTTATGCTTATTGGTCTGTATCGGAACATGACACCCCGAGTTTTGATTATAATGAAAATACATTTCTTTTGTGAAATGCTTCGGTAAACAATGTTTTATCATGTTTTGTTTTTTTGGGAACAAATTCCGCAACTCTTTCAAATCAAAAGGATTTACTCTGAAAATATTTAAAAGCATAAATGAAAATCGGTCTTTTCTGGCCGAGATTTTGGGGATGTCACAGTTGGTATCAGAGCATTAGTTTAAGCGAACTAGGAATTTGTAGGATTTCTAGACTTAAACTTAGAATGCTAAGTGAAGTTTTGAGATGTGTGTCTGTTGTGATTTAGACACGAGCACTAGTTTATTTTAGGAAAGTTGCCTAAAATGCTTTATGTGCTAAATGTTATATGTTGCCATATATGATATTATTTGTTCGGATCTATGGTCTGTTGCCGACCGGATCTAGAAACCTTATGTGTGTAGGATTCTAAGCGTACGTCCACGTTATTAGAACTAGCATGTAAATGTTTCGGAGTGATAAGGATGATTTGATTATTTACCATGATTGAGGATCTAATTTCACCTTATTCGGTGTGTAGATCAAAATGGTGAGAACAAGAAGTGGAGTTGGAAATGCTGACGAAAACAGGAATCAACCACCAGTGATTGAGCCAATACCTGTCGTAGCAGCAGCACCCGAGCCAATAACCATGGCTGGTGTGCAATTGATGATTCAGACGATGTTGGATCGTCAGATGGATGAAACTAGACGGTTGCTTCAACAAAATCGTGAAGAACTGTTGATTCGTGTGGAAGAGCCTGAATTGAATGAAGGGCACTCAGAAGGTGGAAACTTCAGTGGGTCTGTTGGTCCAGCCAACCCACCGATAGTTAGGCAAGATAACCATGAAGGAAGGAATGATGGAATGGGATGCAAGTACAAGGACTTTCTAACTTGCAAACCATCGACCTTCAATGGAAAGGAGGAACCGATTGGGGTTATGGATTGGATCTCCGAAATGGAGCTAGCCTTCATGACGTGTGGCTGCAGAGGTAAGTTGCAAACTATCTATGCCGTGCGTCAATTCCGAGGTGGAGCTGTTCGTTGGTGGAACACTCTAGGGAAGACCTTAAGCCCTAGCGAGCCACTGCAATTGTCATGGGCAGAGTTCTTGGTGCAGTTTAAGCGCAAGTTCTGCTCGGCTCAAAATCTGTTGGAGTTGGACAACAAGTTTCTGACATTGACGAAGGGTAGCATGTCAGTAGATGAATACACCAATAACTTCACCGATAAGATGGAGTTTGCCTTGCGTATCGTCCCAGACGAGTTGACAAAGGTGGACCGGTATGCGAAGGGACTTCCATGGGAGTATGAGGTGCCAGTACGTCAGGCACTTACTCTAGAGGCAGCTATCTGGGCTGCCAAGTCTGTGGAGAACATGATAAAGGGAAGAACCACCAACAAGGTTGAGGTTGGTGAGAAAAGAAAGTTTGAGGGAACATCTGGTTCCGGTAAGAAGGGCAAATTTTCGAAATCTGATTCGAAAAAGTTTGGAGGAAAAGGAGGCGAAGCGAAGTGGTGTGATAAGTGTAGGAAAAAGCACTTTGGGAAATGTAGCGAGGATGTAACCTGCTACAAGTGTGGAAAGGTTGGACATTTTGCCAATGAATGTCCGAACAACAAAAGGATGTGTTTTGGGTGTAATGAAGAGGGGCATATTTTGAAAGACTGTCCGAAGAAGAAGGAGGCAGCTAGGCCCAACATTCCACCAAAGCCAAAGGCAAGAGCCTTCCAGATGACACTTGAGGCTGCTAAAGATGAAGCTGATGTCGCTTCAGGTACCTTTCTCGTAAATGAATTACCTGCTCATATATTGTTTGATTCTGGAGCCAACTACTCCTTTATTTCGCATGAGTTTGGTAGAAAGCTAGCTTTGCCTGTTGATAGACTAAATAATGCTTTATTAGTCGAAGTAGCTAGTGGCAAGTTTGTACCTGTTAGCCATCGTATGAAAAACGTCTTGATCGACCTTAATGGGAATAAGTTTCTCGATGAATTATTGCCTATCGAACTAAATGGTTTCGACATCGTGTTGGGAATGGATTGGCTTAGCGCCAATGATGCCGAAATTTTGTGCAAGAAGAAGATAGTTAAAATAAACCCGCCTGGAAAAGATTCGTTTATGGTGTATGGGGACAAACGACGAGTGAATTATGGGATCATTTCTCTAATGAAAGCCAGAAAGTGTTTGACCAAGGGATGTACATCATATTTAGCATTTGTGATTGATGCTAAGAAGGAAAAGAAGGTGATGCAGAGCATTCCAGTGGTGTGTGATTTTCCGGAAGTGTTCCCCGAGGATCTTCCTGGATTACCACCTGATAGACAAGTGGAGTTCAGAATAGACTTGTTACCAGGAACCACGCCAATTGCAAAAGCACCTTATCGATTAGCACCGACGGAGATGAAGGAGCTAATGATGCAACTTCAGGAGTTATTGGACAAAGGTTTCATTAGACCTAGTTCATCGCCCTGGGGAGCTCCGGTGTTATTTGTAAAGAAGAAAGATGGAAGTATGAGAATGTGCATCGATTACAGAGAGCTGAACAAGGCAACAATAAAGAATAGGTATCCGTTGCCGAGGATTGATGACCTGTTTGATCAATTGCAAGGTTCGAGCTATTTCTCGAAGATCGATCTTAGGTCAGGATATCATCAGCTAAAAGTAAGAGAGCAAGATATCGAGAAGACTGCATTCAGAACTAGATATGGACACTACGAGTTCTTGGTTATGTCGTTTGGACTAACTAATGCTCCAGCAGCGTTCATGGATTTGATGAATAGGGTTTGTAATCCTTTCCTTGATAAATCCGTGATAGTGTTCATAGACGACATTCTGATCTACTCGAAAAGCCAGGAGGAGCATGGCAAACACTTGCGAGAAGTGTTAGAAGTTTTGAAGAAGGAGAAGCTTTATGCAAAGTTCTCCAAATGTGATTTTTGGATCCGCGAGGTCCAATTCTTGGGTCACGTGGTCAACCAAGAAGGGATAATGGTTGATCCAGCGAAGATTGAAGCTGTGACGAAGTGGGAACAACCGAAAAGTCCCACGGAGATTCGAAGCTTTTTAGGATTAGCCGGATATTACCGAAGGTTTATCCAAGGTTTTTCTTCGATTGCTACTCCATTGACAGCTTTGACCCACAAAGGAGCTACTTATGCTTGGAGTGAGAAGCATAAAGAAGCATTCGAGAAGTTAAAGAAGAAGCTATGCGAGGCACCGATACTTTCTCTACCCGATGGAGTTGAAGACTTCGCTGTTTATAGCGATGCGTCTGGTGTTGGATTGGGTTGTGTTTTGACCCAAAGAGAAAAGGTGATAGCATATGCGTCTCGACAGTTGAAAGAGCATGAAAAGAATTACCCTACTCATGATTTGGAGTTGGCAGCGGTAGTTTTCGCTCTGAAAATATGGAGGCATTACCTCTATGGCACGAAGTGCAAACTTTTCACTGATCATAAGAGTCTCCAATACCTCTTTAATCAGAAAGAATTGAATATGAGGCAACGACGCTGGCTAGAATTACTTAAAGACTACGACTGCGAGATACTTTACCACCCCGGTAAAGCTAATGTTGTTGCTGATGCTCTCAGTCGGAAAGCCAATCTTGAAAGGAAAAGGCCAAGAGCGTTGAGAATTGAAGTTGTCTCGACTATTTTGGAAAGTATAAAGAAAGCTCAAGAGGAAGCTTCTGAGAAAAATGACCGAAAGGAGGAACGTTTGGGTAAAACGTTGGTGTTTGGTACTAACGGTCATGGACTGAAGGTATTCCAAGATCGTATTTGGGTACCTAAGTCAGGAGGAATTAGGGATCTTTTGATGGAAGAAGCTCACAAAACCATGTACTCAATTCATCCAGGTAGCACTAAAATGTATAGGGACCTGAAACCCTACTACTGGTGGCCGACGATGAAGCTTGATGTTGCAAAGTATGTGGCCGAGTGTGTGACTTGTGCGAGAGTCAAGACACAACATCAGAAACCTTACGGGAGTTTAGAACCTTTGCTTGTGCCTATGGGTAAGTGGGAAGACATTGCTATGGATTTTGTCACTAAACTGCCCAGAACAAAGAATGGTCACGACATGATTTGGGTGGTCGTTGATCGATTCACTAAGAGTGCGCATTTCATAGCGGCCAGGGAGAAATGGTCTATGGAAAAGCTTGCGAATTCTTACGTGAAGGAAATTGTGAGGCTTCACGGTGTTCCGTTAACGATTGTATCGGATCGTGATAGTCGTTTCACCTCAAGGTTTTGGAAATGTCTACAAGAGGAAATGGGTACCAAGTTATGTTTAAGCACAGCTTACCATCCGCATACTGATGGTCAGAGTGAAAGAACAATACAAACACTTGAAGATATGCTGAGAGCATGTACCTTGGAATTCCTAGGTAATTGGGATGAACATTTACCGTTGGTAGAATTTTCCTATAATAATAGTTTTCACTCGAGCATTAAAATGGCACCTTATCAAGCTTTGTATGGACAGAAGTGTCGTACGCCGTCTTGTTGGCTTGAGGCTGGGGAAAAGCAGTTTATGCGACCGGAGATGGTTCATCAAACTGCTGAAAAGTTGAAAATAATTAGGGAAAGAATGTTAGCAGCTCAAGATCGTCAAAAGAGCTATGCTGACAAGAAGCGAAGACCGATAACTTTTGAGGTTGGGGATTCGGTTTTGCTTAAAGTCTCACCGTGGAAGGGACTTATAAGATTTGGAAAAAGGGGAAAGTTGAGTCCAAGGTTTATTGGACCGTTTAAAGTCCTTCAGAGGATTGGGAACCAAGCTTACAAGCTCGAATTACCCGAAGAGCTGAATGGAATTCACAACACTTTTCATGTGTGTTATTTGAGGAAATTCACGGGAGAAGTTCCCGATATAATTCCAATTTCTGAATTGAGAATTGATGAGAACAAAAGGTTGATTGAAGAACCAGAGGCAATTGTTGACCGAAAGACTAAGAAGTTGCAACGCAAAATGGTTGGGTTAGTGCTTGTCCGATGGAAACACACGAATGGGCCGAATCTCACCTGGGAGACGGAGAGTGACATGTTGAGTCGCTATCTGCATTTGTTTGTTGATGTGTGATTCCGGGGACGGAATCATTCTAAGGTGGAGAGAATTGTAACGCCTGTGTTTCGGGCTTGCCATTTGTAGCAATGTAATAGTCTAGGTTAACCTTTGTAACCCGTTTTGAAATAATAAGAGTGTATTATTTGAGTATTATGTGTTTTGTGCTTAATTGCTTAATTATGTGGTTTGATTAATTAAGAATAAAAATAAGCGTCAAAATTTAAGTGTAAAATAAACTCAATGTCTTTGGTTAATGTTGTAGTAATTGAAACGAGGTTTCCGAATATATATATAGAACGCCCAAATCTGACTTCGTATGAGGAAGTTATGATTTATCGAAGTTCCGGCTTAGCGATATACAGCCTGTTTTACTCGATTTGAGATCGAGCGGTTGTTAGCCGAAGCAATCTAAATGAGAATCGAAGATCTCATTGTTGGTATTGAAACGATAAAAAGTTAGGCGAGAACGGACGTCAAACGAAGAAGTTATGAATTTATAACGAAAGTTTCTGTCCCGGCCTATTAAAAATAATTAATAAAAATAAAGTCAAAATTAGCCGACGGAGTCTAAACGAAAGTCGTAGAGCGTGGTCTCACCTTCGCGTGGATATCGAAAACGGAGTTCGTATGAAGAAGTTATGAATTTCCGAAGTTTATTAATCATTTTGTATTTATATTTAAATCAAAATTCGGAAGCATTATCCGAAGGAGTCACCGATCTGATCCGAGGTACGCCCCGCGTACTCGAGTACGCCCCGCGTACTCCGAGGGATGTCGACACTCGCACTCGAGCACTTCGGATACGTAAGCAATGACGTTTTGGGCAGTACGCCCCGCGTAACGCAGTACGCCCCGCGTACTCCGAGGCTCCAGCCTCCTATAAATAGGATGCGAGGGTTCCGGGTATTTTTGCCAATTCCCTCTCGTTTTCGTGTCGAAGCTCTGCGCAAAAACCCCCGAAGCTACCCCGAAGCCCCGGTATCATACTCGAGCCCCGAGGCAAGTCCCGAGATCCCGAAGATCCCGAGAAGTGCGGTTCCCGAGCCGAAGCTCTGTCCGCGAGAAGTTCGATTTTTGTGAAGATCTTCCAGATCTGCTGAGGATTACTACTTTTATAAGCCGTAGTGCTGTCCGATCATCTTCTGATCAGGTGAGTGTGTAGTTATTTTCTTTCCAAATACAATAATACGAAGTATTATATATAAAATACGTGCTATGTGTATATATTTGGTTGTGTTATGTGTGAATGAGTATTCACTCTCTTCTATCTTACAGATCTGCTTATTTCTTTATGAGATATGTGTTATGTGTGTTGTGCCTCATCTGTTATGTGATATATGTGTTGATTAAAGCATGCTATACAGGTTTTCTTTAAACTATGTATACAAATGTATATTTTTATCTACTAATATGTTGGGTAGAACATGGGTAGACAGTTGGTGTGTAATAAACAGATGAGAGGCCTCGTTGTTGTTTGATTGAGTCATCTAGCGGAGTTTAGATGACGACCACTGGCTATTCTAGACAGTCTTGTGGAAACATTAGCAGGTTCGCCACCTGTAGGTGTTAATGAACTTGGGTGTTCATTCGCTGTACTCCATCCCCCTCATGGTTGCCTTATTTGACTTATATTGCTGAGGTACCCCCGAAGCATGTGTTGTCGCCCCGATGAAATATTCTTAGACTAGGTCCCTTATGTTAGTTGTTTTAGGGACATTAAAGTGAGAATAACGGGAATGGGTAATTGGGTTATTGTTGATTGGTGAAAATTAAATATGATATTTATTGTGGGTTGAAAACCCTATATGCTCACCAGGCTCCCAAGCCTGACCCACTCAGTTTTAAATTGTATTACAGGTAGTGGCGGAAGGGCATGAGATGGATGAACCATCAAGTTGTTTTGTTTACAAGTCTGCATATGTTTATATTTGTTATATGACTTGTAATGTATTCGTTTATGCTTATTGGTCTGTATCGGAACATGACACCCCGAGTTTTGATTATAATGAAAATACATTTCTTTTGTGAAATGCTTCGGTAAACAATGTTTTATCATGTTTTGTTTTTTTGGGAACAAATTCCGCAACTCTTTCAAATCAAAAGGATTTACTCTGAAAATATTTAAAAGCATAAATGAAAATCGGTCTTTTCTGGCCGAGATTTTGGGGATGTCACATATACTCTGCTAGACGAATGGGCCATCGCTTGGGTCAAGGCTTCTCGTCATTTTTCACCTCTCATAAGCTATATCATATTTCATCTCTCGTCTTATCTTTCATCTACCCATCTTTATCCATCATAATTATAAGTATAACATACCTATACAATTTAAATCAAATAAAACGTGTATATTTTTGTTCATTCAACATAGATATCAAGAACACGTATAATATGAACACATAGCATGCAATTTATATTAAATATTTCATATCTATGTGTAATATGAAAGTAAATATGCATTCACTTGTTAAAGTGATGATTTCAAACTCGCGCAGCGCTTCGCTTTTAACAACTCTATATTCCTTCGAGGAAACCTAGTATCATTACCGCTAGATTTTAGTCTAATATTTATTGTGACTAATTACTAGTTCTACGGACTATATTGTTTTATAAGTGTTAAACAATACCTTTCAACTACTATGAACAGACAGGGGCCAGACATGAAACACCGGAGAGCATGACCATTTTGGCATTATAGCACTTTTGAAAGCCAACAACTGCCCTCCAAACCAGATTCCCTGTACCGGGAGTAGTTAAAATACATTATAATAGCACTTTGTATATTATATTTTATAATACATATATTGTTTATAGGTTCATTATAACCATATTGAACTTAAACGTAAGCTATGCTTAAAATGGTAAGCATAACTCACTTACTAGGAGGTTTGGCTAGAAACCGGGCTCTACGGGGGAAAAACTTCCAAGTCAAAAGCTCTTCTTCTTGGAGCCTTCTGGCACTCGGGGACTCGCCTCTAACACGTGGGAAGTGCTAGGGATTGAGTTGGGCTACGAGGGGTGTTGAGAGAGAAAGAATGGGAAATGTGTGAGTTTTTGGGGTGATTTGCGCCTCTATTTATAGGTTGAGTCTGGTGCGAACATGGGGTGTTCCCTTGCTAAACGTTGGGCGTTCGTGGCCAGTTGTCATCATCTGGTGCCAAGCCGTGGTGAGGAAGCAATGGCTCAGATCGTGCCACGTGTCGCTCGCTGGTTACTCCAAAAACTAATTATCTTCTAAAAACTGTAACTTTTCATACGAGATCCATTTTTGACATTCTTTATATCCACATGTAGGTATCAACAGGATCCATAACTTTCCTTTTGACCTCATCAGCTAATTCTCGACCGGTTTTAAATTTAGCTGTCTGAGAAGGTTACACTAATAACGACCGTGTAAAATTCATAAATTCTACATACGAACTCCGTTTTCGACTATCTTTATATCGTTGAGATCCTATTAATGAGATCTTCAATTCTCTTTTTGGTTGTGTCGGATAAAAATCAACCGATCTAAAATTCGATTTCCAAGTTGTGTACTGCTATGCTAAATCTTAGAAAAATCATAACTTCCTCTTACGAAGCCAGATTTGGACGTTCTTTTTATGAATGCTCTCTTTTTAACATATACTACGACTTTCATTTAGATCCCTATGGCTAAAATGTAATTTATCAAAAATTCACTTTTTACGTTACGTGGTTCCATGTCGGTCTAGCCGTTAGACTTTGATGAGTCATAACTTCTTCGTTATAACTCGAATTTCAGCATTCTTTATATGTACAGAACCCTTGTGACAAATAATATAACTTAGTTAAGATTATTTATTCTAAATAATCTTCTATCAAAAATTCATTTTTGACGCTTATTGTCTCTAAATTGACTAGCCCGAATCTGCAGACGTTATAGCTATGTAAACATCCTCGGTCAGTCTCCCGTTAAGGAAAGTAGTTTTTACATCCATTTTCTATATTTCATAATAATGAAATGTAGATATGGAAATTATTATCCTAATAGACTTAATCATAGCTACTGGCGAGAAGGTTTCCTCATAATCAATTCCTTAAGTCTGAGTATAACCTTTCACGACCAGTCCAGTTTTATAAGTTTCTATGTTCCTATCCATGTCAATTTAATTCTTGAAGACCCATCTACATCCAATGGTTTTATGACCATGTGTATGATCAACCAAGTTCCATACTTGGTTATCATACATGGACTGAATCTCACTATTCATCGCCTCTTTCCATTTTGCAGCCTCTAGGCTCGCCATGGCTTCCTGATAGTTGTGCGGCTCATTATCGCCAAACAGGTTGTCATCCTCAGGAGTAATATGGAATCCGTAAAACTCATGTTGACTACATTTTATATCATATCTACGGGGTGGAGGTGGAAGTATATTAGATTCCTCAGCAAGCTGTTTAATCTCTTGTTGAGGTCTAGTGTCAACTTCAGGTTCTTCAATGTTTTTTTCTTGAATCACATCAAGATAAATTTGGCTCTCACTTTTTTCTAGAGATATCAGTTCTCTCTCACGCAAAACTACCCTACGAGCAACAAAGATTTCATTCTCAATAGGCTTGTAAGTAATTATCAAAAAGATTCTTTGGGATAATCAATGAAGTAACACCTTTTGGATATGGGTTCAAGTTTGTCTAGTGCTTCTCCATGAACGAAAACCTCACAACCACATACATTGATTCGTGAAAGAGAGGGACGATTCCCTTTCCACATTTTGAATGGTGTTTTCTCAACCTTCTTAGTTGGTACAGGGTTTAAAATATAAGCATCCATTTCTAGAGCATAACCCCATAAATTAATTAAAAATGTAGCACGAGTCATTATACAACCTGTAACATCCCCAAATCCGGAGTAAAAATTTTCATTTTCAAAACCCTTTAATAATCCATAAACAATACAAAAACATTATTTTCAAGAACGTAGTCAAACAAGATTATCCCAAAGTCATCAATCAACAAAAATCTGAGGATGATGTTGACAATCACTCTTTTGCCTTGCTCGATCATGTGATGTACCTAAAATCATAAAATCAAATTGTAAGACAGAGCTTAGTGAGTTCCCCCAAATACCACCACACAACATATAACAACATGTATACTAGGTCCACAGTCATCAGATTGGATTACCCCTGAGCCGACAGCATGAGTCCCGATTGCTTTTCTGGCCCACGACTAATGTCTAGATTGCTCCCGATCCCACAACATACGTCTGGATTTCCCTACCAGCCCTCAGCTTATATCTGGCTTGCTCCATGGCCTACAACATAAGTATGTCTTGCCTTTTTGTCCCATAGCTTATGCCTGGATTGCTCTTGGGTTTGCTGGCTTCCGCATAGAACAATATTGCCTCAACCCAACCGCACCCTGTTGACATATGCAATAGAGAAACATATAAACAACAAACGGATAATCATACAGATCTAATAGATCACTACAACATAGAAACATCATAAACCAGGATACATAATCTACTGGGCCGGCATTGGTGCCTTTGACCCCCAAGTACAATGAGGAAACTCACCCGAACAACTCAACATAAGCTTAACAGCTACCTCAGCAACAACACAACCAACCCAAGCTTCCTAAAACCAAGTCGAGACCAAACTTTAGAAAAATATTCAATTTTACCCAAGTTTGACCAACAGTTAACTGCCACGTCGTGGCCATCCATGACCACGCTGTGGCCCATAAACGACAAAATATTCGATAAATCCTCAATCGTCACGTCGTGGCAATCTAAGGCACGTCGTGGCCTTTAGTCTAAAAAATCTTTTCTTCAATAAGGGCTTAACCCATAAATACCAAAACTCATATCATATCTGGTTCATATTAGCTTCATAATGGATAAAGTTTCCAACTTTATCCATTTAGATGGTCTAAACAAACAAGATCTAGTCTTTAAGTATCAAAAGGGACCAAAAATGCATCTTTCTTAACTTAATTCATTAAGTCTAAGTCTCCAACCTTCAGATCTAGATCAACATAATGTTTGGATGGATTAATTTTCCAACTTTATCCATAATAATGTCTCAAGCTTTCAAAATCTAAACTTTAATATACCAAAATGACCACAATGGTCTAGATAACTTGCATGACTAAAAGGGAAGACAAAATATCATAACTTTCCTAGTCCATGAGGTCCATGAAGCATTCTAAACTGATAAAAAGATGTTGGAGTCCACTGAACTCGAAGATCAGCCATAAAATGGACCAAAAGTGCCAAAAAAAACCCCCAAATGACAAGATCTAAAGAACTAGATAGGAAGATTAGAACTTTATACTCACAATGGTCCAGAAATCTAGTGCCTTTGATGGATCCAAACTTGAAGCATAATTGCTTGGAACTAAATTAACCGTCTTGATCTTCTAATTTCATCAAAATAACATAAAAAGCATCCAAAAGATGATACAGGAGAGAGGAGAAGCTCAAATCATGAAGGTGGAGGCTAGGGTTTCTCCCACGATGTTCTAGAAATGATAGAGGCTGATAAAATGCCCAAAATTCAAATCATTAAGCTTAAATACGTTGAAAACCCTAAAAAAGATCATGCGCTTGGGCCTGACTGATCCCCGCGTCGTGGCCACAACTTTCACCCAAACCCACCTCAACTTCAAACAACCATAACTTCTTCGTTTCATCTTTGGTTTCGATTATTTTTATATCCACAAAAAGGTATTGACGAGCCCTACACTTCTATCTAGTTACTTTTGGCTTAACACATATCGATCTAAAAACCACAATCCATGCAAGAAACCCGTAATATTACTTTTCCCATTTTACTCTTTTTTCTTCCAAGCACAAAACAAAGGCTTTTACCACTTATCCAACTTTATCATAATACAATAAGGTCTAAACCCCATTCCGTTGAAGTACAAGGCCTTTACTTGATCCATTTATTGTTTACAATCCCAAAATAAGAAACTTCTCGAAATAGGATGTTACAACTCTCCCACACTTAAACTGTATTTCATCCTCGAAATTTGTCTTGGTTAGGATCTATGAAATCAAAGCCAACATATTCCTTAAGTTTCCTCTAACCACTTCGAAATCAAGGCATCTTATAAAGAAAACTCGACAGACCACTCGATAACCCGTAACTGTCAACAAACAACCCAATAACTTGAAAATACTCAACCGCAACAACTATCTTTCTCTCTGTAACACTATAAATTTTCAAACAAATTTTTCACTTTTAAAAGTTCTCATAAAACCTAGTTTTATAATTATCATGCCAAATTTATTATTTTCTCAATCACAAAACATCAGAGTTTGTTGTCAAATATCCCAGAATCCTAACAAACATAAATCAACAAGCTGGTATGTACAATCATGTCGGCGCCTTCCCGCGATCTTGGGATGTACCTGAAACACATTTTACACAAACATTGTAAGCACAAAGCTTAGTGAGTTCCCCAAAATACCACACACACAAATAGTTAGCCTCTCATGGCTATATCTCGATAAGGACCCTCTGGTCATATATCTCAGTGAAGACCCTCCGGTCTCACAGCTCGGTATGGACCCTTCGGTACTGTGTCTCAATGAAGACCATCTGGTCTTCTTGCTCGGTATGGACCCTCCGGTCATAGATGAATAAATACGTAGATTAATATACAACAATAATCACAAAGACAGAATGCAAAATATCACATATATCAATATAAGCAAGTAAGACCCTCCGGTCAATAACACAAATAAGACCCTCCGGTTGCACAGTAATTATCACTCAGGTAAGTATAATGAGAAGACTCACCTCGTGAAGTAAGTCAGTAAATCCCACACCCGAACTGTCGGTCTAGACTCCATTTAACATATGTCACATATAGCTCTAATTAAAATTTGATATCGACAATCCTCATAATATTGGTTAAGTCTCTCTAATAAACCTCAGAAGGGAAAAGACTATTTTACACCTCTATGGCCTCCAAGGTCCACAACTTTACCAAAACCCTAAAGTCAACGGAAGTCAACACTCAAGGTCAACAGTCCATGTTGACCTAACTCGACGAGTGTATCTAACTGACTCGTCGAGTTCCCTCAGTTATCAGAAAATCGTGAAAGACCCCAACCAACTTGTCGAGTTATCTCATTAACTCTTCGAGTTCGCTTAGTATCCAGGAAGCGGGAAAAACCCGTTCCAACTCATCGAGTTTCTCCTAGTCTTATAGTCTTCAGGCACTTGTAGGCGAAACCAAAGCTCCAAACTATAGATCATATCCCTTAGGATTGAATTACCACGTAGAGTTGCTAACTTTACGTGCATGCATGACATAAAGGGGCTAAAACACTCATATAAAGCATGTTATGGTACATAGAGCATAAAGGAGGGCCAAGACTTGATAAATTTAGCAACTTTAAGTCCATAGACACCCTATGATGCCCATATCTGAATTTATAACATCAGAATATGCTCAAACTCAAGTATGGTCCCAAAACAAGCTAATAATAGCCATAAACTCTCCAAAGAAGATATCACAAAGAGGCGATCAAGGTCTCAGCTTTATACCTTTTAATGGCTGCAACAACACTGAAAATCCCAAATCCAAGGCGTCTCCCTTCAACTTTGAACCCACAACTTCAACTCCTTCAAGAAAAACACCCAAGTACACTCTTCGAACTTTCACACACTAGAAATGGAAGATGAGGCATGATTTAGGGTTTCTCTGCACTGAGGGGACGATGAGGGAGACTGGCCATAAGCCATAAGGTTATTTAAATAGGGTGAAAACCGTAAAAATTAGGGTTTCATGTTCTGACTCCAACTCGTCAAATTTGGGCCCTCCAACTCGTCGAGTAGGCTTTGTAAATCATGCGACCTCCTTGGTTTCTACATGACGAGTTGGGGCCTTCCAACTCTTCGAGTAGGTCCTATAATATGCATAAAACCCTAAAACTCCTTACCTGGGAATCAGGGTGTTACACTATCCCTAACTGAAAAACCCAAGTCCCAGAGGAAAACCACTCAACCTGTGGAAACTTCTCAAAAACTGGAACTACGACTAACTCCATACACAAACTCCCAAAACTAGGACCCATCAGTCTAAACTTAAAAAACCACACACTAAGACTGATGATCATCGTCATACCTACCCCTAGTCCCCGACTAGGAACACCACCAATCATGTAGAAGGAATACTTAAAACATCCCGATCGTGAATTTCAACTAATCCCAAATCCAGAAGTTGAGCCCCAAAACCTTAAATACACACTTGACTCCCTGAAAAGTAATCACCAACCCGATGCTCCCACGAGCATAATGAGTTTCAAACCAAGAACCTCGCTTTGCATCCAAATCCCTCATCAGATCAGGTGTACATCCACCTAACAAATCACTCGAGACATCTACCGTGAACTTCGTGACTCGAGATTTTAGAACCAATACCTAACACAGGTAACCAAACACCTAATAAACAACCCACAAGAAAACAGGATCCACCATTGCAAACATTCATCAAGCGACTTCTGATGCTCAACTAATACATCAACCAAAACAAACTTTTACTGGCCGCATGATCTAAACCAGTTGGTCACTAAGTCTCCCGACTTCCAAAAAAATGCACTGACATCCAACCATGCCAATAAGATTAACGATTTGAGACCTAAGATTTTCAATCAAACGACTATCGAACTGATATCACAGGAGTCATAATCTTACAATAGTCATAATCTTAGTGCAGAACGTGCCCATACGCTCATCCAAAATCTCCATGATCCCCTCTTTGACCGAACGGAATATCATAGGAGTCTACTCCAAAATACCGTGGATGATCTCTGACGAGATGAACTCCCATATCCTCTCATCAATCGGCTCAGTGCCAACACCTGAGCCCGAACCAGATTCTACGCCATGAGTGCTCATCACCATACTGTAAAAGAAACTATATAATAATCAGAACATACTCAAATAATCCTCATCCCATAGGCTTCCTAGATTCTCCATGACTCCCCTTGATTCGAGTATGGATCTTGTGCTTTCAATAGTATGGGCCCAACACTACATTCCGCATCTATCCATACTTTCCTCAAGAGTCATCCGGAATCCTCCAAATCACCTTCTCAAATCGATACTCCAAGTATCTGCTAAACAACGCAACCAACCCCACTAAAGCACTTCCTAGGCTCTCTTAGGTTCCAACCTCACCCTACCATCGGCTGCTAAAGAACTCCACTAATGCCAGTTAACTACTTCATGACTACAATCACATGCCATAAAGCTTAGATAACCCTTCGAGTAAAATGCTCAACCCTAAAACGGTTAGACTCAAACAAGAGTAGCGCAATAGAGTCAAATCTGTCACTCTGAGATTATTTAACCTTTTCAACACATGACTTAACATATTCACTTAGTGGTTAACTCACATCACTGAGAATTCCACAAAGCACAAAGAAAGAAGCATTTGTGCAATAACACTCTAAGCTACAAAACAAACAAAGGACATCCCAAGCTCACTTACTACAACCCATGCTAGGAACTTCCACTCTCACTGTCGGTTGCCTTATACACGCAAATTATACACAATATAGGATCAAATAGACTGTCGAATAAAAGACTCTACCTTAGGACCACAACCAAACGAGGAATGGTAAATAAGGCCAAATCAGTCATTCTATGGTTGTATGATCGTAATTGTATACAATTTTTAAAGCATACACTTCACAATTACTGTTACCAATACATATTCCCAATTTAGCATGGCATCCAATGCTTCCTAGGCTACAAGGCATCACATATCATGCCAATCTATCATGAAATTCTTGAAAGTATCCCTAGCCTTGTCCTAGCATGTAAACATTAATGCCATATAACATATCAACTTGCATGGTTATTCTGGGAATCTCTTACTTATGCTTGGGTAATTGCACTCATCACACCTCCTTTTTCTTTACAAAAGACTTTTTAAAAATTTGTTTTCTTTTAAAAGATTACCAACTCCTCAGTTTGAGTTCAATCACACCTGAGAGTGTACCCGAATCCCTCGAACCAAGGCTCTGATACCAACTTGTAACATCGCGAAAATCCAAGGTAAAATTTTCATATTTAAAACAATAATTTATATACCAAATTGTTCTCAAAACCATTCAAGATAAAAAAAAAATTGCATTTAAACATCAGGGTAAAAATTATCAATGCGGAATTAAACTCTGGGGATGTTGTGCAGCCACACTGGGCCCTTCCCTTTCGAATCGAAAGTACTTGAAACCATAAACATAAGCCGTAAGCACAAAGCTTAGTGTATTCCCCAAAATACCACATATCATACATATCCTTGGGCCTAGCCCTCATATTGGGCCCGTCCCACAATAATAGGCCTATCCCGTCATACAATGGGCCTAGCCCAACATACAATGCAAGAGTCACAAAGACAGCTAGCATATAACTTACATTGGGCCTACCCTTCCTGATCTATGGGCTCATCCCAACATACAATGGGCCTAGACCGTCATACAATGGCCTAAACCAACATACCATACGAGAGTTACAAAGACAGGTAGCATATAACAGATCCTAGTGGGCTGGAATTGGTGCCTTCAACCCACGAGTACAGTAAGGAGACTTACCTGAATCGCAATGCTGACTAAAACCTCGTATAATGTTTCACCGATCACAACCAACAGCTCTCACCGCCAAAATATGGATAGAACACACCTCCTAGCAATCCACACAAGGCAAACCCTAAGTCTACCTTCTAAAAATAAGGATTGACCAAATAGCCAATGATCAAAGTCAATGGTTAGAGTTGACTTTAGATGACCGCCACCTCATGGCCTTCCTTGGCCACGTCATGGCCTTTACCTAACCAAACATGCGGGAAATTCCCAATAGCCACATCGTGGCGACCTATGGCCATGCCGTGGGCATTGGGGTTCTAGCACCTTAATGGAGTAAGCTGTTTTCCTTGATTTCAAAAGCTCCAAAGCTCAGATCTGGTCCAAACTATGGTCTAAATGAATAAATTTTCCAACATTGTCCATTAAGACACCCAAAGAGATCAAGATCTCAAACCATAGGTCCAAATAAAGCCAAAATCCATAATGTCTTAACCATTAAGCCCTTAATCCGAAAATCCTTAACCCCAAATCTTCTAGAAGCTAAAGGGGTACCAAGGGTCCATAAAAATGATTACTTGATGGAAATGCATGCCCCATTCATGTCCTTAACTCAACTTAGCTCAAATGTCAAGAAATGACCTATAACTCATGCAAGATAAACAAATCACAACCAAACTTCATATCAACAAGATATGATGCTCAAAGGACACTAGAGAGCAATAAAGTTTCCAACTTTATTCCATCAATTCACTCAAATCAACTCTATGAACCAAAAAGGGACCAAAATAACCTAGATTTAAGAGAATAACTCAAAAGGTAGAGACTTGGATCCTTACAAATGGTCCAGAAGG
This sequence comes from Lactuca sativa, assembly GCF_002870075.4. Taxonomy (NCBI): domain Eukaryota; kingdom Viridiplantae; phylum Streptophyta; class Magnoliopsida; order Asterales; family Asteraceae; genus Lactuca; species Lactuca sativa. The sequence goes on along the minus strand of NC_056624.2, from coordinate 169,554,608 downwards.
TGATAACGAAGATGATAAGGTGTTGCTTGCTTGATCCTATTCTTCTTCTTTTCCTTTCTAAAGCACCAAAACCACCCAAAATGAGCCAAAACCACCAAGAGGAAAATGATTAGGTTTTTTCTAAGGTTGAGGGGGATAGAGGTTGAGAAATCAACCCTAGAATCGAGTTAGAGGGGGTTTAAATACGAAGGGAACCCTAAAAAAGTCATGGGCTTGGGCCTAATCAGCTTCCACATCATGGCCTTCCTTAGCCACGGTGTGGTGGTCCAAAAAAAAAACGCGACCAATTAACCATTTCCACGTTGTGGCACAAAGTCTCCTTCAAAACTCCATCTTAGGTCCTTGCTACAATTAAGTTTAACCAATCTGGACACGGGTGTTACAGATGCATTTATAACCTCAAGATAGAGCATGAAAAAACCCTTTTCTCCAACTCACAAGTCCAAAAATTATTTTAGTCACTAAATTGGTCCAGGAGTTGCTCAACTCTAAAGATCTTTAAGAAAAGGGACTAAACATCACCAAAAAGGTATACAAACTTAGATTTAAACAAATAAAAGTCAAGATCTGAACTTTATACCTAAAAAGACTCATATTTCTAAAGTAGATGGTGGATCTAAGTGCACTCCTTGCTTCCTTGCACCATAATGGACTTCCTTCTTCCTAAAGCTTCATAAAAACCACAAAACAAGCTCAACAATCAAGCATAGAGGCTAGTGTTTAGGAGGGTAAGGATCTCAACGAGTAGAGGCTACCAAATGAGGCAACCCTTGAGGTTAGAGTCCTTAAATAGGTCTCAAATATGGGGGCCTAGGGTTTTGATCCCTCAGTCGCTACTACTTCGTGTCTATACATATGTCACGCTGTGAACGATCAAGATGACACATCTAATTTTAATATGTGGTCGCGCCGCGGTGGTTCTCCATCACCACATCGCGGCCAGTCAAAACTCCCAAAATTAAGTTTTATGCAATAATCTTTAAAAAAAATTATACTTAAAAAACTAATGTTATAGATCAACTTCTCAAAGATTCTTATCCATAACTTTACAAGATTGAAACCTTTAAAAGTTTCATGGTAGTGTATCGACTTGATAGAAACATTATAAAGGATTTTCATTGGTTATGGAAGAGGCGACTGAGGAGCAGGAAAGAGCTCGAGGAGGTGTGTGACGTCACTTCTGATGTTGTTAGTGTGTTGTTTTCCACTTCGACAGATTCTTGGCTCTGGATGGCAGACCCCTCGAGGTTGTTTACTGTTAATTCGATGAGAAGGTTAATGACAGCTAAGCTGGAGGTCAACAACACCATGCATAATTACAAATAGGTTAGTTGGGTACCCATTAATATTAAAAGCTTTATGTGGAGTTTTTCATGAAATGGAATTCATGTGGGTGTCAATCTCACTACTAGGGGTATTGTTATATCTTCATCCTTATGTCCATTTTGTAATACCGAGGAGGAAAAGGTTGAACATGTCTTTTTTAGTTGTTCCTTTGCGACTCCGCTTTGGTCATTGTTTCTTTCTTAGTGTGGGCTGAACTTTGGGGGTGCCGAATAGTAGGCTGGATTTGATCAAAGTTCTAGATGAATCGTCTCAAGGAAAGAAAAGGATATTGGCCCTCATCTATTATGTGATATGTTGATATGGAAGGTTTAGAACTAGTTAGTGTTCAATTCTAAAAGATAAGCTTCTTTAAAGACGACATATAAGATTCAATTGGTCACTTATAACTAGATCTAACATAGATTGGTTTTTCGTTATATTATTTTATTAGATTGGTCTATTTCTCCTTTAAATGCTTGTACCTTGTAACTTTTGCTAGCTCCTTGCTAATTGTTTTAACACACCGTTAAAAAAAATTGAAGTTTATAAATCAATAAGTGAAACTCGCATATACTTCTGTTAATCATTACTCGGGATGGATCTCACCATAGTTTATTGGGTTTGTATCTTGTAGTTTGTTATAATAGGTATGTACTAAAACAAAAAATAAATAAATAAATAAATAAACTTAGACCGGAAACCTAAACGAAAACACAATCTTGATTTCTATCATTTTTCTTGTACAAATTACAACTTAGACCTCACTACATTAATCATAATTTTACTCTAAAGAAGCAAACTCTAAGAATCATCATATACTCTCAAGAAGCAAACTCGAAGAAAACATGCTGATGCATAAACTAGCAGAGGAAAAAAAATCAAAAGAATGAAACCGATGAAAATTTTGGCTAATCTTCTCTCGTAAGAACCATATCATGCTTATATTCTAATACTAAACCTATATGGAGTATATGTGAGACAATACTTACTCATTAGTATCGAAACCTATATAGAGTATACTTAGGGCTCGTCCAAGCAAATTTGAGGCCCAAGATAAAAATAAAAAAGGGTCTTTTAGGTCACTGATTATACAGAGCTTACAACGGTAAGAAAAAACACAATATATTATGGAAATTTTATCAAAAAATTACATCCCTCTACTAACTTCTTGACTATTAAAAACCTCCCAATATTTTATTTTTGTTCGATTGTGTTCTTCTTGACAAGATTTGAAATCGTTAAATAGATTGTTGCTGAAACAAAAGAAAATGATGAAATCATCAAGTGAGAGAGTTATAACTTTTTTAGGATTTTAGCAGTCAAAAATCTAATAAAAGGTTGTTTAAATAATGTGTTCATAATAAAATTTTTTAATAAGATGTCGGACTGTAAGCCACATAGAATTTCAAGGCAGTTAATTTTGGTTTTTTCGATCAAACACATAAAAAATTTACCGTTTTAAGAAACTGAAAGTTTGATTTTAGATATTCTAAAAACCAGATTTAGGCACAGTTATGTTTATCTTTATATAAAGGGATATATACAGTAAAGTCCCAATATTTTCATCGATTTGACAAGAAAGTCCTAAACTTTATTTTTTTGACAGTAAAGTCCAAATTACCGGCAGTTTTTGACATTTTTACCCTTTTTTCCCGGTTAGCCGGTAATTATGATTTTTTTGTCAACAAAATAAAGTTTAGGATTTTTTCGTCAAATCGTCAATTAAGACTTTGCTGTCAAAAAAATAAAGTTTAGGATATTTTTGTCAAATCGTTGAATATATTGGGACTTTAGTGTATATATAATTTTTTTGTGTTAGAAATTTAATGGTATGATACTCTTTAAGCATAAGAGTTATTGAAACCTTCTCTAATCAGCTAGATCCTATTGAAATCCTTTACATTTGCTTCTTGTTAAATCGTTGTTTTAATCTCAACAAACCGACATTGAAAAAAATTGAGATAATCAAGAAAGAAAGAAAGAATCAGGGTTGTGTTGGCCTTTTGCAATCTCAAAAATGGAGAAATTAGAAACCTAAAAAAACGAAATTGCCCTGGCTTTATACAAACACAAACAACACATGCCTAGTCAAGAGGGTGTGAATGTGGAGAAGGGAAAAAAAGGGCAATTTCGTTTTTTTCGGTTTCTTATTTCTCCATTTTTTGGGCTGGAAAAAGTCAACACAACCCTGGTTTTTTCTTTCTTTCTTTCTTTCTTGATTATCTCAATTTTTTTCAATGTCGGTTTGTTGAGATTAAAAAAACGATTTAACAAGAAGCAAACGTTAAGGATTTCAATATGATCTAGCAGATTAGTGAAGGTTTCAATAACTCTTATGCTTAAAGAGTATCATACCATTAAATTTTTAACCAAAAAAAAACTATATATACACTAAAGTCCAATATTTTCAACGATTTAACAAAAAAGTCTTAAACTTTATTTTTTTGACAGTAAAGTCCTAATTGACGATTTGACAAGAAAGTCCTAAACTTTATTTTTTTGACAAAAAAGTCCTAATTACCGGCTAACCGGGAAAAAAGGGTAAAAGTGTCAAAAACTGCCGGTAATTTAGACTTTACTGTCAAAAAAATAAAGTCTAGGGCTTTCTTGTCAAATCGATGAAAATATTAGGACTTTACTGTATATATCTCTTATATAAATATTGGAAAATAAATTGTACGAATTTGAATACTCAAATGATGTTATTTTATATAAAAATTAACTGATTAAGTGTAGATATTAAACATTAAAATTATTATTATGACCGTTTAAATTTATATAGGAAACTTATCTATACATTTTTAGTAAAATTTCAAAAAAAGTGTGACTAACATACGAAAAGGGATTTCACAATGGCTTGAAAACCAAACTATTCATTGAGTCGTACATTACTAGTTCAAGACACAATGAATATTTGTTGAAAACTTTATAATATTTTCTTTAAAAAGCAATTATTTTAAAATTTAAAATGTTTTGAAAATAAAAAATTTATCGTTTGATCCATCAACTAAAACGTTAGGTTTTAAATTGTTATTCTCATTTTGCAAATACATCTCATGGAATAACAAGAATTGAACTCTCTATATTAAGGGGGTGTTTGGCTTATTTTTCTGAGAGACAAAAAAAATTTTTGGAAAAATTATAAAAAATTATGTTTTCTTTCCAAAAAATCAGTTTTTCTTATATCAAAAATCCAAAAGAAGCTTTTAAAATATTTTTATCAAATATATTTTATATTTTATCTTTTGTAAAAAAGACTTTTATCTCTAAAAAGATAAAAATAATTTTTGGACCTAATCGTTGTGACACTCATGGCGCTTGGCCAGCTTACTCACCAAATTGGGTCAGGCCTGTGTATAGTATTAGACCACTAGCTCCTGTCTTCAATACTTTAATAATAGGCCCTAAGAGAAATTAATTTCTAGCTTTCACCCTCAGACAAAATCAACAAATGCAGCGACTCTTTATTCTTAAAAATCATTGCATGGAAAACTTTTCAAGTTAAAAATAAAATAAAATAAACATATATGGTTACACCATTAATAAGATTGCATGTTTAGATTAGCATAATACAACAGAAGTGTTCACCTCATGGAAATTTACTGAATAAACCTTTGTGTATAATACTAATGCCTTAAGAAATGAAGTTCTTGTGACATTGGTTTATTGAAATGTGCCATGATTAAATAGACAAAGAAGAGCTCATACGAAATGTGCAAAGGTTTTATATATAAGAATGTTAATGGACCGATTTTAGTAGATATTTACTTATCATTGTGAGTTGAGCTTCCGATTTAACTCAAGATCATTTATATTATTTTTATTTCTCACATTAGGTTATATCTCCATCTATATATACAAGTGATGAGAAATATATTCATAACAAAGAAATATACACAAAAAATTGTGGGTTTCTATACCAGGGGATTTTAGAGAGAGTTTTGAGATCAAAGGAAACACCAGACTTAGCTATCAAATCTCAAAATCACACTAAAAGCAGGTATGAAATCGTTTTTACTATTGAAGTTTTATTTTAACTAGATTCAAGATAAAAACTTAAAGATATGCTTCTGTATTTTATGCTTTAATTATGGAAATAACCATCACTACAATGCCAATCCTAAGGCATCGTACTCATCCCACGGCCCAACATTTTTTTATTTTATTCTTACTAGGTGTGAGCCCCGTGTATTACACGAGTTTTTTTAAAAAAAAAATTGAATATAAAATAATAAGGATCGAGTTTTTCAATATATCTACCCTAATAAATGAAAACTAATTTTTTTGTTTATAATTGGATTCCATAACATTTTTTGTTTTGAAAAAGTTATTGTATAAGTGAAAATTATGATATGTAAACATTTAATTATGGAAGAATTGATTATTACCTAATTTGTAGTTGTACGTTTTTTTTTTTGATATGATTATTGAAATTTAATTTAATGATTCTACATAACATAAATAAACTTGTATAAAATATGGAATTTACTTTTAAATTTAAGAAAATTAAAAGCACAAGAAAATGCCAAGTGGAAAAAGAAAAAATCAAAAAATCCTACAAAATGACATGTGTCAAACTAAATGAAAACATGACATTTGGCAAAAACATTTTCATTTATTAGGGTAGATTTGTTTTGTATGACAAGGTTCTAAGTTTTATTGAAGAGAAAAAAAAAACATCACCAAACATCCCATTCTAATGACATCCCTTATTCCCTTTTGCTCTTGCATTTGATCTAAAGGAAGATAAAGATTTGATCATCAATTGAACATTTTTTTCATTCCTTAATTTCCGAATAGAGCAAATAGCAACTCCCATTTTTTTCATTCCTCATTCCTCAATATTCAACTCTTTTGAGCTGAATATCTATTTTATTCTTACTAAAACACATGTTATATATTTCACTTGTTAACAGGTATTTTAATCAATTTATATATATACTAATTAAGAAGTAACAGGTGAACAGTACCTTGCTCTTATCGGTTGAATTTTTGATTTTCTTTTTTCTTTTTTCTTTTTTGTAATCTGTATTTTTCTAATTATAATGGGTCGGTGCAGTTACTATTCATTCCCAAGCCGTGTTACTTTTAATCATTTCTTCTCCTTCTACGTGTTTCTCTCTGTAGTCTACCTTTCTTTTGTCCAATAAAATGTTTGCACATATTTCCCACCGACTACATCTCCATCTCTGATATCTACTCTTTGAAGCTTCATCCTGACCTCCACTGTTCCGTTTTTGAAATCACCATCGGAGGTTTTCGTTTTCTTTATCTCCTTTTTGATTATCAACCATCTGGGCCTGACAATTATCGTCAAACCGTACCGAACAACGGTGTACGTTCACCATGGAAGGGAGGAGGACTATCGCACACTGTTCCTCATCAAGCCTTTAAATCAAAGTTTGATGCCTCCTATCTGTTATCGAGAAAGAAAAACGGAGGTGGGTTCCTTCGATCCTTCACTGGTCAAAAATAAATACGAAGGAAACAGGTGGTGATGGTATTTGTCGATGGTGTTGGTCTGAGGAAAACATCACTCTATTCTATTTCTTCTAACGCTTCTGTCGATACTCGACCATTACGCCATCATTGTATTTGATTTCAGGTTTGTGACATCGACTTCAATGACAAGTCATGTAAGGAATTATTGAATAGAGACAAAATTCATGGTTTATTTTCCCTATTTACTTTGACGGGGTAGTGGTGGAGATGGATTGTTATTTGCCCTGCCTGATTACAAAAACTCAAAGTGGCCATTGGGGTCACCTTCATAAATTTCAACTTCCACACTTCCAGATATCTCTAGGTATCTCTATTTCTGATCAAAGTGGCCTATTTTTGTTTCAACTGTAGAAGTATAAGTAAGTATACACTAAATGTATTGGTTCTTCAATTTTTATTTTAGGATGTTGAATTTTTTATTCTTTAGTCAAAATAGATAATTGATTTTATGATGATTGTGTATGTGTTTTGCCTTCATCTTCTTTAGGGGAAACGACAATAGAAAGAGTTTGTGGCGACGACGAGAAGAACACATTTCCGTTGCTAATCTTTTACCCGAACAAACAGAATGAGAAAAGCTTTCACCATGTAAGATTTCATTTTTCAAATACAAAATGAATTAAAGAGAATTTAGTTTTTGAGGATGTATGAATTAATGGTGTCTATTTTATGAAGTAAATTCTAATTTTTTTAGGATGTATAGATTAATGGTGTCCATTTCATGAGGTAAACTCATTTAAACTCCAAAATTGTAGTGTGCAGTCAAGATTTTCACCTAACAGAATTTAATGAGGCTACGTAGTTGCAAATTGCCGGCCCATTCCCATTACATATTTACTGACTATGATTCTTCTCTGTTGTATTTAAACCAGAAAAATGCGATTTAAGGACAACGAATGAACAGGGAGCCCTCTGCGACGTTACAATGTCACATAATAAAGCTCCAACTTAAAACTTCTTCACTTATCCATTCTAGATTCGGTTTAGATCCCATTAAAGGGTTTGTCTCTATTTCTTCATTCTTGATCTGTTTTTGATTATCTTTTTATGTATGAATTATAATGTGGTTGATTGGATCCAAATTAGCTCAGTCGATTATCATTCATTTCATCTTTTATTACGATCTAGACCAGTAGCAAGATGATTAGTGACCAAAATCTGTGGAGCACAAGTATGTCAAAATTCTATTTTGGATGCAGTAATGCCACCAGTCAGCTCCCAAGTAAGTGGTTTCTTCAAAACTCAAAAGGGTTGTTAGTTCTTGTAATGCTTTTCATTAATTTGTGTGTTTTCTTTTCTTTAACCACAGAAGCTCAATCAGTAAGACGACCTAATCGATACTTGCTGATTGACACCAGTGGAGGTTTAAACCAACAAAGAATTGGGGTTACTCATACTTGATAACTTGACATCTTCCTTCATTTCATCCGATTTACATAAACTAACTTATCTAAATTCTACCTGTAATCTCAGATTATCATTCTTATTCTTATTTGGTTGAAATTATTTGGCATCTACCTAAAGACAAGATTATCACAGTTTACAGATGTCGCCCATTAGTTGATCCCATTTACCACAGACAACTTTTGTCAATGCAATTGCTTGCTTAAAGGTAAAGTTTTTTATTTTATAACGTGACATTAAATATGCTTACTTATTTGTATATGTTTTTATAAATAATGTTAGTCTTGGTGTCTCTTTACATATGGTTTTTAGTAATTTTTACTTTTTTCATTTAATATTGTGAAAATATTAAGTTTTGTGAATAATGGTATTAAATGAGTAACGTATTTTGTTTGCTGGAAGGAAAAAGTGGGGAAAGAATAAGCTATTGTGCTGTCAATTTGTTGTAATTATCAGTTATTAAGCTTCAATGTTATCATTTTGTTGTGATTATAATCTATTAGGTTGTTCTAATTGTAAGCTACTAAGTGGTTCTGTGTGCAAATATAGAAACCACGCATTTGTCCCATCCAGTTGATTTCGCTAAACATCTGGCAGATGTAAGTAATATTTACTGGAAATGATTGCTTAATGTTGTCATTGTCTCAACTTGTATTGGGGTTTTATGCATACATTGTAATCACTAATTCCTGGCACTATCCATCATTTTTGCATTAATGTTGTGCAGATCTTCGAGTCTTGATTAAGGATTTTATTTTATCTTTATTTTGTAATTTATTTTAATGACATGGAAATGTTGTAAATTATGTTAGGTTGGAGTGAGACTGCTTTGCAGCTACTGCAGGTGTTATAACATTTTGAAAATAAAAATTGTTGTTAGGTGTAACTAAGTAAATATACTTTACGGTTTGTTATTTCGAAGCAGGGGCATTTTCGGTATTTTTACGTCTTTTGTCTACGTACTTCCTTTTGTTAGCACCCTACTTTCTTTTATCTCTTAAAATAGTTTGTTGTTCTTTCTTATTTATAGCTAAAATAAAGTCAATTTTTTTTCATTAATCTTTTCTTCGTTGATCCACTTCCTTCTGAACACCCTTAAGAGAATCCTTAACATTATGTGAAATCCATTTTTATTATGTTGGAAATGGGAAGCGACTTGCAGGCTACTTCTGTCCATAGAAATATGATACTTTTAGACCAAAAAAAAAAGACAATTTTACCCTTTAATCAAATGCCAAATTCCAACCCCGCACCGCGGGATCCTTCCCTAATTTATAAGAATTTATAACAAATAATATTTTAAACCGCATAAAAATCATAAAAGATGGAAATTACTATAATACAAACATCGCAACGCTTTAGTCTATGGTACTCAGGTTAAATTTTTTTCTTAAGAATATGAATTTTTCAGAATTTTAATAACAGCTCCAAAAGTTAATGCAACAACCGATCACGACTCCACGAGACGATGTTTTTGGCCACAAAAGGCTACATGGATCCTAGGAGGAGAGATGCCACTATGAGATATTTTCTTCAAACCTCTACGTTTCTTTTTCGACAACCACCATATTAATTTAATGTTGTATTCTTAATACCATGTGTCAGTATCCTAGTCCTCTTTTGGAAAGAAATACAATTTATATTTCTAGAAATAGATTGAAAAACATATCTATCAAATAAATTTTTAATTGAGTTTATATATATATATATATATATATATATATATATATATATATATATATCGGAAATTGAGTATACTAACAACTTTTTGTGTTTATTTAAAAAATAACCTATTAAATTATTTTTTTGCAAAATAACCATTTTCTCCGAAATGGACCGTTCTGAAATCTATTTCAGACTCGTTTTGTTGTGGACGGAGCCCATTTCGGATCCTCCGTGTAACGTCCCATTTTCACAGCAAAAAATTTTCAATTTTATTTAAGTAAATCTTCCCAATTATAAATATGTTATGGAGAAAAAAACGTTTATTCCAAACACATTTATAAAAATCAGAGTAATATTAAAGCGCGAAATCTTCATTTTTGTTGATGAATGTATATAGTTACGCATTCGTCTTCCCATGATGATCGATGATACCTGAAACAATAAACAACTGGGTAACACACAAAGCTTAGTGAGTTTCCCCCAAAATACTTCATCCGATAAACATACAAGCACGCATCGGGTCCACTCAGCCATCGGGCTAGAATAACCAGGATTTGTTGACTTACCGCCTCAACTCAACCTCTCTTCCCAAGCCTTCATGCCTACAACTTATAGCCTGCCTGCACAGGGTATCTTGGCCTATAACACAAAGCAGGACCGCCTCAACCCACTAGTACCATATGTCGACATATACACAATCAAGGATCAAGTAGGGCACATAATACTGACAATCATCAATCATACAACTAACTACCGCCTACTAGTCCTCTCACATCATATAGTCCTGCTACCAGTTAACCTCCATAGAATGCATAACCATAAGTAACCAGAGGTGAGATAGCCACCTGAACAGATGATCCTACTCTAAAGCCACATCCAAAGAATGAAAAGGCAAGAAAGTCTAGATCAAGAGTTCCCAGGCTATCCTACATGACTACGTACACCCCTATGGCACTCCACTAGATGATAACTACTAAGTATAAATAGACATACAGATCTACAGATCACTACCACATAGCAACATCCTAAATACCGGGATACAGATCTAACAAATCACTACAACATAAAAACATACCAACTACCAGGATACATATCTAATAGGTCACTATAGCATAACAACATCCTAAATAGCAAGATACAGATCTAACAGATCACTACAACATAAAAACATACCAACTACCAGGATACCGATCTACGAGGTCACTACAACATGGCAACATATTAAATACCAACAATCTAAGGAATGCATAACCGTATGTACTTAGAGGTGAGATAGACACTAATATTGCCATATTTATACACATTTTTAGGCAATATTTTAATGCATTTTGATTAGTATTTTGGTTATTTTCAAAGATATATGGTACTTATGAGATTAAATTATATTTTGCAACCAAAATGAACAATCTTGAAGAAAAAGGACCAAAAGCGATAAGAAGTGGAACTTTGGAGGATTGAAGAATTAAAAGAAGAAAATCCCTACTAAAAGCCCAAATCACAACGTGGTACTGACTTACACGACGTGGAGTGAGTGTTCTAGAAGATAAGTGCACGAGAAGTCAGAGTCCTTGCCCAATAAGGATTCATCTTACATCACGACATGAAATCCCTCTTCACGGCGTGAATTACAATAATTCCTAATACTATATAAATTCATTCACTTTCACGATTCAAGGAGTTTTTAGAGAGACTTGGAGGGTTTAGAAAATGATTTCTGGAGGAAATTTAATCAGACAAACCAAGTCCAAGCATTGAAGGAGTGATAATTTATTGAAGGTCTAGAGATTGAAGACTATAATCATCACTTGAGTTTGGTACATTCAATTATGTCTTTATTTATTGAATTTGAGTATGAGATTTCAGCCATGAGTAGTTGAATCTAGCTGCTTCTGTTTAGCTAGATAAAGCTTCATGGATTAGTTTATTAATGATGGATTTTTACTAGTTGGTCATGTGCTTGTGTTTGATTGTTAATACCTAGCATGCTAATAGTAGATACTTTAATTGCTTGAGTTTATGTTCCGTGTAGCGTAGTAATTGTTAAATTACATGAACTTGACACCTAGTGATTTAGTGACCATTGAATTGGTAGAGCTAGGATCGACCCAATCTTAGATAAGTAGTTGAAGTAATTGAATTTAGCTTTGTTGGAGAACATAAATTATGACCATACTTGTGTTTGTTTAATAAATCTTACATAGCCCATTCATAATCCATAACTGATTATGTGTTTGATTTTGTGTGACCATGCATAGTTTTACATGAATTAGTTAAACATTAGTAAATTTGGACTTAAATTACTAAAAATATAAAATTTGGTAACAAACTTTAATGATCCATAATTAGTATATAACCATAAAGGAGAAGTGTTCGATACCGGACTGTTTGTGCTATACTATTTGCGAAAAGGTACACTGCATTTAGTCGAATAGCTAGTTAGATAGTAGGTAAAATAAGGTATAGTACTATTTCAACATCAAGTTTTTGGCGCCGTTGCCGGTGAATGGCTGGTTTAGTTTTGATTTAATTGCTTTAGTTTAATCGATCCTTTTTGTGACGTTAAAACCTACAAAAAGTTAATTTTTAGTATTAGTTGATTTTTTTGAATAACCAAATTCACGACGTGAGCTTTTAGCCTCACGACGTGAGCTTAGTAATTTTGTATTTTTCTTTCGTTTTTGTTGTGACAACACGAGGTGGTACTCCCTACCACGTCGTGGTGAACAGTCATCAGGCGTTTTTATATAGTTTTTGTTCAATTTTACGTTTTTATTTTTGTTTTTTTATAGGAGTACATGACCCATGGATCAAACATACCTTTTGGAAAGAAGAAAGGCAAGAATGTAGGTGAATCGACCAATTCCTCAAAAGATGAAAGCAAGGTTGAAATCTTTGAGAAAAATCCTAATCCTTGAGAATCCGATTCCGAATCAGAAACCGAAGAAAGTAGTGAACCCGAAGATGATCCGAAAAACAAGATGGAGAACATTGCCAACATGTCCATGGAGGCATACAAGAAAAGAATTCGAGAGGACACCAGTCCCGGTCTAGTGCGACCTGGAATTCCTGCTACCGCGACATTCGAGCTGGAGGGACATATTCTTTTCGCGCTTAAGGAAGTTCCATTTTCTGGGAAAGATCATGATGATGCTTATAAGCACCTTGATGAAGTCAATGACATAGCTGGTTACTTCAATATTTTAAATGTCCCAAGAGAGACGGTGTTATTGAGAACTCTTCCAGTTACTTTAAAGGAGATACCAAGGATTGGTTGAACGCGCTTCCACTCGGTGCAATTACTACTTGGGCACAAATGCGTGAACCATTTTTAGAACATTTTTTCCCACGTTCTAAAGTTGCTAAACTCAAGAAAGATATAGAAAACTTTGAGCAACAACCGTGTGAGTCACTTTACGAGGCATGGGATAGATACAACAGATTAATAAGAAATTGTCCCCAAAATGATTTAAATGAGCAACAAGAAGTATCAATCTTCTATGATGAGGTAAACATGATGACAAGGAAACTCCTTGATTCTCAAGGACCTTTAACAAAGAAAAATCACGATGAGATTAAGGAATTGATTGAAGAGTTTTCTAAGAATTCACGTGAATACCACAATCCTAGACATGATGAAGCAAAATGCATTAGGAGTGGCACTTTTGAGGATATGGAAGTTGTCTTAACTATGTTGAATACTATGGACCGAAGAGTGACTAAGATGGACCAATCCATACATGCTATTCATGTAGGTTGTGTAAGATGCAATGGTCCACATTTGACAAAATATTGCCATTTGGAGGAGAACGAGAATAAGAAGGATCAAGTATACTACTCTAATGGAGACAAATACGATGAAGATTGGAGGAAGCCAAAGAAAGAGTGGTTTCCATATGATGAATATAAAAAGCAAAAAGATGAAAATTTTAGGGGAACTGGCCAAGGCTTTTATCAAAAAAAGCAACCACAACCAGAAAAGAAAGTTGATTTAGAGTCCATGCTAACTAGATTTACGGAGGCTTCAGAAAAACGAAATGATGAGACCAATGCAGTGATAAGAGACCAGCAAATTCTCATGAGGGACCAACAAGCTTTGCTAAGGAATCATCAAGCATCGATACAAAACATTGAAGCTCAACTTCGACAATTAACTACATTGGTTAATGAGCGACTCTCTCCACAAAATTCTCGATAAAAAGCCACAACCATATGTCATGGTCATCAATACTGAACAAGATACTATATCTGAGTTCCTATAAGCCATAGAAGTAGAGCCACATCTGCCTGGACCACAACCGAAGAAGTTCAAGATCAAAGAAATAATGGTTGCTGAACCATCAGACTCACATCGTGAGGATCCTATTTTCACGATGTGGGGCCAGTATCAATAGAAAATTTTGGCTGATGTTCAAGCTTATCGTCCTCCGCTGCCCTTTCCTTCTCGAGCTAAAATTCATCCACTGGAGCAAGAACATTTAAAGTTCATGAAGAAAGTCAAGGGTATCCCTACAAATACTCCTTTTAATGAATCTTTAGCACAAGTACCTGAATATGCGAAGTTTCTTCAAGACTTACTCGATACTCGCCAACAACTTGAGCAGACTCCCAAAGTGATCCTTAGTGAGCAGAGTTCCACGGTGATATTGGGAGAAATACCAAATAAGATGGGAGATCCTAGATGCCTTACACTTCCTTGTGAAATCAGGAATAATATAAAGACTTATGCTTTAGCCGATTCTGGAGCAAGCATAAAATTAATGCCCTATTCGTTCTATTAGAAGCTAAATCTTTCAGATCTGAAGGCTACTAGAATGATGATTCACATGTCTAATCATTCAGTGACTCATCCTCGAGGAATAGTGGAAGACTTATTAGTAAACATTAGGAACTTAGTTTTTCCAATTGATTTTTTAGCATTGGATATGAAAGAAGATAAAAATGTTCCAATAATCCTTGGATAGATTTTACTTAATACTACTCGAGCTTTGGTGGATATACGCGAGCCAAAACTCACATTGAGAGTGGGAGATGAAGAAATGACATTTGGATTGGAAGATAGATTTAAGGAAGCCAATACTCAAAATGAAGTGTTCAACATTGATGGCGGAAACGGGCTCGAGGAATTAGAGAAATTGATGGAAGAAGGGATTCAAGCCATTCAAGAAGTTAAGCGTACTCAGCCAAGAGCATCCATTCCAACAATTTTCGAAGTGTTTGCTTACAAAACTCCATCTTCTTTAGTGAGCGGGGAATATGACGAAGATTTGGTATTAATTAATGAGGAAGAAGTCTTGATTCCACCAGCCTTTGTTGATGAGAAGATTGCCACTATGGAACTAAAAAGTGAATAAAAAGCAGATAGCGAACATGAGCTTATTGTGAATAATAAGGGAGTAAAAAGGAAGCTTGAAAAAGGTGATGTGAAGGTTAAAAAACAGAATTCTAAAAAGGCTTACCTTAGACGAGTTCAAGACTACAAAAGAAAATGGAGAGAACAGAAGGTGCAGTTGGTGATTGACACTCCGAGCGATTCAACGTGAAGTGGCACGAAGTCCGGCTCATGACTCCTACAAAAAGAAGCGCTTCTCGGGAGGCAACCCAAGCTATGTTTGCATTTTCCTTTTTTTTTTGCATCACTAGTTTAGTTATAGGATAATTAATCATTCAAGTCATCTTGATTTTTAGATTACCGCAAAAATCAAGTGTGGGGTTTAGAATTGTTTGAGTGGTCAATCTTTAGAAGAAAAAAAATGGTTTTTTAGAAAAGAAATAAAATCCTCGACATTACGTCGTGGAGACCATCACCACGTCGTGGTCAGGAATTATTATGTGTTACATACTAAAGGGTTTTAACATACACGACGTGAATGTATATATTCACGATGTGGACATAAAGTTCACGGAGGAGGGGACCAGTTACATAGATGACTTCATGTTTCTTGACCATCACTTTCAAAACACCACTCATGCACAAACGCTCATTAACCCCACATCCTGATTTTATGTCGGATTCATCAACTAATTTTTTAAATCGTGCTAGTCTCCTGCCTTAGTAAGATATCATTACTTTAGTTGTACTCATTTTCTTCTAGATTTATACATTTAGGTTTAGGGTTGTTCTTTTAGTTATAATGTAGAAAATGAGTCTATTAGTTAGTCAATCTTGGTTGCATGTGTGTTACAGGGCCTTATAATAACATATTAGACAAACCCCAAGTGGTAATTTTAGTTCGTTTTGACTCTAGAATGACTAACCAAAAACCACGACATGAACTGGATTCACGATGTGGACTTCGAGTCCACGATGTGAAAACTGGGCACACAACTTTCTGTTTTTCTTAATGACTTAATTCCTTGGTGGTTATTTGTTTTGTTTGCTAATTTTTTTAGTTATAGTGGGGCCTCATCGAGCAGTTCCACAGGAGCAGGATCACATTGATGTATCAAGCATCCATCCACTTTACCGATTCTCGCAAAACATTTCATAAGCAATGCTCAACAATTATATGAATAGATTAGGGTGGTTATACAACCGAGAGATTGCAATTGCTCCATTGGTGGACTGGGCATGGCTGTGTGGGGTGGGCATGGTCGTGGAAGTGGAGAGACATTGGACAAAGTTATTTATTGGAGAGGGGTTTTCATTTCCATGCAACGGGTGGAGGCATCATTTTTCTATTCAAGAACCTGTTTATCGGGAATTGTTAGTCGAATTCTTTGGCACAATGAACTTTGAAGATAGAACTACCAACCCAAACTACAACCGGGATCTTGCATTCCATATGGGAGGTTTATACCACGAATGTAGTCTTCATGAGTTTGCATGGAGAATGGGGCTATATACTGAAGAAGAGACGCAATCACCCCATTTTATTTTATTCCTACATGTGTTCGAGACTTTACATCGGGATTGCTAGATGTATAGTTCTCATGATGCTTATGAAGGCCAAATTCGATCTCCCATTTACCGGTTTCTACATCATCGTATCACTTTCTCCATTAATCATAAGCAACACGGGGATAAGGTGCCAACACAAAATCTGTTTTATCTTTGGAGCATTGTTACACCCGGAGTTTTCTGTGACCTACCATACATGCTTGCATGATTCTTAGGGAAAAAGGCGGCTAGTTCTCGGCCTAGTAGTCCCATTACGAGTGGACATTTGGTCACTCGACTCGCTAGTTCTTATGGTATTTTGAGTCATAATTTTATTAGGAACCTTACACAATTCAAGGATAATGACTTGTTAATTTAATTCTTGAGTGTTATGCGGGTAGTGGTGAATACGGGTGGGGGATTTGTTATACCACCGGAAGATGTTGAGCAACCCATTTGTCAACAAGAAGAACAACCACGACAAATAGGTAGGTGAAATGTTAGAGCCTGTGGGGAAAGGAACCAACCACAACACCCACCTCAAACATTTGAGGGTGGGGTACCAACCGACCCATTTCAAAAACGGGTTGGTACTTATTTAGATAATCTCCGTGGGGGTGTCAATTACCACAATCAAGCTATTGATGTCTTGTTTACTCATCTTAATGTGGAGCAACCTCCAACAATGCCGCCTCATTACCCATACATTCCAACCTGGGATGAGTTATGGACAAGGCAAGGAGACAAAGATGGACCAAGTGGAGCGCAAGAGGAAGAGGATTATTATTAATCCTTTATTTATTTTGTATTGTTTGATTTGTTTTAGTTTTAAGTTTTCATTTGGTTTGTTTTGAACTTGTAACGAACTATAGGATGGATGTTTTCTTCTTTCCACAATCTGCTTACTATGTTGCAGATTTGGTGAGCATCTGTGAGCGGAATATTGAGAGAAAAAAGAAAAGAGTGTTCAAGTAAATCTGTGTAATTCAAACTTATAAGTCAAGGCCCGCAATTTTTAATAAGTGTGGGGTTAATTTCATAAGAAAATAGAGATGAATGAAGAGTAAAGAAACTAATAGAGTCTCAAAACGCTTATAATTCAGTCACACTTCACTTACATAAAAGAATTACCGCACAACTGCATTATGGGAAGACCAGTTTACACGACGTGGACCTTATCTCCACGTCGTCACTTTGGAAGCCATCGCGATTTCAGAAAGAGATTAACTTCGACATCACGACGTGGGTTACCATACCATGACGTGGTCAGCATAATTGGTTTTTCTCTTTCAAAAATGAAATGTGGTGTATGTTTTCCCACATTGATGCACTATGCTTTGAAGACCTTAAACACCACACTTGTTGAAGATACAAGTTTCGGATTCACATCTTGACCGACATATTTATCTCAGAAGATCCAAGTTCCAATTCATATGCAAGATGTTTAAGTTCAAGTTATCCACGCTTTCCGAATCAATCTCGCCACTACTACCCCAGGGGAGTCTGTTCCTTTTTCTCCCTTCTTATTGATTTTAAATTATTTTATGCATACAATGAGGGCATTGTATGAAATAAGTGTGAGGTACAGGGTCGAAAAAGTAAATTGCTAGAAAATTTTAAAATTTAAGTTTTTGAAAAATTTAGAAATAGATTTGAAATAATAATCTAAAAATTAAATCTAGTGATAATTTAATAACTTAAGTTGCTAGTGTTGTGTGGGATGATATAATGCGAGCTCAAATGTTTAATTGAGCCAACATATGTTATAGTATATTTATGGCTTCCCAAGTTCTAGTGAAAAGCCATGAGATATGAAAGGTAATCTGGTAGTTTATATGGCATAATAAGTTTTGCAGCCTGTACCTGAAATCTATGTAGGAGAGCTTATGTAGTCATTGCACTTAGAATAATAAATCTAATCAATAAAGGTTGAAGTTAAGCTCCCTTGCTTAAGCATGTAGGATTTAAGCAAAAAAAGTGAGTTATATATAAAAAAAATGAAATTACCAAAAAAAATTTTGTATGAATTTTGGAGCTATCAAGTATGAAAGTTAGGAAGATCAAAATTCTGAAGAATCAAAAAGTTGAAGATACCAAAAATCAAACAAAAAAGTGTTGAATTTGAAGAAATCAAAAAGAAAATATCAAAGAAAAGATGAATTTGAAGAGCTCCATTGTGATATCTAAAGTTGTAATTTTTTTAGATTATGTATGTTTAGGTAGCTTAACCAAAAATACCTTGAGGTTAAGAAATATTTATGAAGATTTATTCGGGGGGTATTAGAAATGAGTGTCGTATAAACTAAGGGGTAAAGGTTCATAAGGATTGTGAGTATTTAGGATCGGAAATTTATTAGGGTTTTAGACACTAATATACCCTTGAGGTCTTGGTATAATGACTAAGTTCAAAAGAGATTGTCATATGTGATGTTGGTGATGGAAGTTTGATTTAAAATAAATGAGTTTTGCTTGAGGGCAAGCAAAATATAAGTGTGGGGTATTTGATATTGTCATATTTATACATATTTTTAGGCAATGTTTTAATACATTTTTAGTAGTATTTTGGTTATTTGCAAAGATATATGGTACTTATGAGATTAAATTTTATTTTGCATCCAAAAGGAACAATCTTGAAGAAAAAGGACCAAAAGCGACAAGAAGTGGAACTTTGGAGGATTGAAGAATTAAAAGAAGAAAATCCCAGCGAAAACCCAAATCACGACGTGGAGTGAGTGTTCTAGAAGATAAGTGCACAGGAAGTCAGAGTCCTTGCCCGATAAGGATTCATCTTACATCACAACGTGAAATCCCTATTCATGTCATGAATTACAATAATTCCCAAAACTATATAATTTCATTCTCTTTCACGATTCAAGGAGTTTTTAGAGAGACTTGGAGGTTTTAGAAAATGATTTCTGGAGGAAATATAGTCAGAAAAACCAATTCCAAGCATTGAAGGAAGGAGAATTTATTGAAGGTTTAAAGACTGAAGACTATAATCATCACTTGAGTGTGGTACATTCAATTATGTCTTTATTTATTGAATTTGAGTTTTAGATTTCAGTCATGATTAGCTGAATCTAGTTGCTCATGTTTAGCTAGATGAAGCTTTAACTTTATGGATTAGTTTATTAATGATGGATTTTTACTGGTTGGTTATGTGCTTGTGTTTGATTGTTAATACCTAGCATGCTAATAGTAGATACTTTAATTGCTTGAATTCATGTTTTGTGTAGCTTAGTGACTGTTAAATTACATGAACTTGACACCTAGTGATTTATTGACCATTAAATTGCTAGAGCTAGGATCGACCCAATCTTAGATAAGTAGCTGAAGTAATTGAATTTAGTTGTGCCGGAGAACATAAATCATGAACAATGCTGTGTTTTTTTAATAAATCTTACATAGCCCATTCATAATCGATAATTATGATGTGTTTGATTGTGTGTGACCATGCATAGTTTTACATGAATTAGTTAAACCTTAGTAAATTTGGACTTAAATTACTAATAATATAAAATTTGGTAACAAACTTTAATGATCCATAATTAGTATATAACCATAAAGGAGAAGTGGATTCGAACTAAACGGAAGTGTTTTAATAATTGATTGAATTTGATAGTTAATTGATTAAGTTTGTCTGAACTTGCAAAATTAGATAAAAACCAAATTAATTTTTACCATTTTATATATATATATATATATATATATTAATCTTTAGTAGTTAGATTAGTTAATTAAATATGTTCCTTGTGTTCTACACGCGACTGTTTATGCTATACTATTTGCGAAAAGGTACACTACCTTTAGTCAAATAGCTAGTTAGATAATAGGTAAAATAAGGTGTAGTAATACTTCGACATCACACATCAGGACAGATAATCCTACTCTCGAGCCACATCCAAACAAGGAAAGGGCAAGAAAGCCTAGATTAAGAGTCACCGGTCTATCATACATGACTATATACAGTCCCTTTGGTACCCTTCTACTAAAGATCACCAACTCTAGTGGGCCGACATTGGTTCCTTCGACCCACGGGTACAATGAGGAAAAACTCACATGAAATGAAGAAACCCGAGAACACTGTGATACGCTCCCTGCTATACTGCTTGCTCTCGTGGATCCACTAAGATTAGAAACATATAAAATCTTAATCACCAAACAAAACCCTCAAGTTTGACCTAAATTCAAACTTGGTCACAAAGTCAACAGCCAACGGAGTCAACAAAAGTCAAAGTATAATGTTGGTTGAGTACACCTTGTATACTCAACTTATCCCCCGCGTACATGGGATGGCTTAGTACGCCCGTCACACAAAAATTATGCCCAATATACTTGATTTGGTTCCATCCTTTCCGTTAAGCATTTAATCCCTTAATGGCTTTTCTCCCAAACTTAGCTCTAGCCTCAAAACATTGTCTTAAGTCATAAAGTTTCCACCTTTATGACTTTCCATGGCTAGGGGAGGTCCAAAGGCTAAAACCCTAACTTATTAATCCATTAATACATTACAACTCTTGCATGGAAGGGATAGGAGGACCAAGATCACATTTTTATGGTTCCTAACAGCTCCATAATGGATAAAGTTTCCAACTTTATCCATTAGAATGGTCCCAACAAACAAGATCTAGTCTTTAAGTCATAAAGGGACCAAAAGTGCATCTTTTTCAACTTAATCCATTAAGTCCACGTCTCCAACCTTCATATCTGAATCAATATAATGTTTAGATGGATAAAGTTTCTAATTTTACCCATAACAAGGTCACAAACTTTCAAGATCTAAACTTTATGCACTTAAAGTGACCAAAAGCTCATAACACCCAAAACTAGCTAGATCTAACAATTTTATCAACAAGATTCAAGCTTTATACCACCATAAGATATATCAAGGTGAACAAGGTCCGGATCTACAAGCTCCAATGCAACCAACACTTCTTCAATGTTATATGATAGAACTATTTATTTTTTCCGTCATTCACTTGAGTATGTAATACTTCATGTGACACTAATAATTGATATTAAGTGTTGATGATTGGAAGAAATAATCAACTGATTGCAAAACGAATGGTATTTCATACTGAAGATATAACAAGTGTTGTTATAGTCTTTTATTTAAACAATAGATGTATTGTGCCTATCCTTATAGGGACATGTAACAGTTGTAATTTATGAATAAATTTATATTTACTTATCATTTAGAGTCTGTTCACATTCATGTTCTAAAACGATGTATTATGTGTTAAAGAATATTTTCTCATAATCTTATTTATGAAGTAAATCTATAATCTTTCATTAAATTAATAGTTCTGATCGTAACACCTATATAATCAAATGATATCTGATTGGAACTTATCTGTGTCATAATCATCATGACAATATAAATAAGAAACATATATGTAACGACCCGTTCCCGGTATGTTAATTTATTGGTATTTGTTGTGAGTTTTGCAAGAGGAACTCGGCGAGTTCATAGCCTGACTCGCCGAGTAGGGTCGCGACTGCGAGCACGCGTGAGCCGGGGACTCGGCGAGTCCATATTCTGGACTCGGCGAGTCCATCCGTCTGGGTGAAACCCTAAATCCCCGGGTTGCCCACTATTTAAACCACCTTATAGCCCCATTCTTGCCTCCCTCACCCTGAGAACTCAGTGAGAAAACCCTAATCCTCCCTTGAGAGCTTATAAGTGATTTGGTGCCATTTTGTGAAGGTGTGAAGAAGGAGAAGAAGAAAGAAGCAAGGAAACGAGTTGTATTGCAAAGATCCAAGGGCAAATCTGAGTTTATTGAGGTATTTTCGGAGTTCCCTTCTTATTTGATGCTTTAAACTTCCATTAGAGCTCTTCTAAGAGCTAATTGATGTTTGTTCCAAGCCTTATGTTTGCATGAATGTCTTAATAAGTCGAAATACCTTTGGATCTGAATGTTGGGGTGTTGTAGAGCCCATATCTTCTGTCTTTTTGGAGTTACTTTGCATATTAATCATAGATCTACCCATTTTATGCATCTTTTAGCCTTATTTCCCTTATTCATGAGGTTGTGCACGTAAAGTTGGAAACTTTACGTGGTAAATCAGCTTATTGGACTCAGATCTATCAATTGTATGCGTTGGATTCAAACAAAATCGAGTAAAAATCAGTTGCATGGCGGCAACTCGGCGAGTCGGGAAGAACGACTCGGCGAGTTGGGTCGCGAGTTCCCGAGTCCTTCATTTTGACCAGTGTCGAGTGAATCCAGTGAGTTAGAGAGTGGACCCAGCGAGTTGAGGGTAGACTCAGTGATGGAGGGACTCGGCGAGTTGTTCATACAACTCGGCGAGTCCAAGACAATCTTCTTAGGATCATGAACAACTCGTCGAGTTTGTTCATACGGCTCGGCGAGTCGGATGAAGATTGTCTGAGTTCTTGGATCAAGAGGGTACTCGTCGAGTCGATGCCACACTCGACGAGTAGCAGCGGGTAGAACTGAGAAGTAAGAGTAGGACTCGGCGAGTTGGGTGACCCAACTCGGCGAGTCAGCCCCAAAAGTCAGTTGACTTTGACCAAGAGTAAAAGAGTCATTTTACCCCAAGTGCAGTGTTTAGTATTTGATTGAGTGTGTTCATGGGCTTGTAGCCGAGGAGATTCAGGAGCAGCAGCCGGTAGCTTTCAGAGACACACACTCAGCCGCCAGTTTACGAGGTGAGTTTCCTTCAAGTAGGGACGGGTCTAAGGCCGCAATGCCGGCCCGTCCAGTTAGCAGTAGTTTCCGGACTTCGGTCCGATGTAGCAGCTAGAATGTTTGATGCCTTCGTGGCTCAGACAGGATTTATGTGCTATGTTTTATGTGTTACGTGTTATGTGTTCCGGGCTACGGCTCGATGTAGTATGCAGTATATGTGTTCATGCTAGTTGATATGTTATGATATGTTCAGTCAGTTAGTTCCGGACTCCGGTCCGATGCAGGGGACAAGGTCCCAGTTAGTTCCGGACTTCGGTCCGATGCAGTTAGTTCCGGACTTCGGTCCGATGCAGTTAGTTCCGGACTTGGGTCCGATGCAGGGGACAAGGTCCCAGTCAGTTCCGGATTCGGTCCGATGCAGTTTCCGGGTTTCGGCCCGATGCAGTGGGCAAGGCCCAATATGTGTTATATGCTATTGTATGGTATGTGGTATTTTGGGGGAGCTCACTAAGCTTCGTGCTTACAGTTTCAGTTTTGGTTTCAGGTACTTCCGCAAGCAAAGGGAAGAGCTCGGGATGATGGCATCGCACACACCACCGCCTCAGCTTTAGCCTGGGATTGATTTAGATGTTTTGATCTGATGTAGTATGATACAGTTCTCCGCACAGTATTTTATTATGTTTTGGAATACATCACGCATGGTTTTATTATATGATGCTCTGATTACAGTTTTGATCATATTAAAAACAAAATTTTTGGGTCGTATTTTTGGGTCGTTTCAAGTTGGTATCAGAGCCCTGGTTTGAGGGATTCGGATACACTTCCGGGTGTATCTGAACTCAAACTAAGGGGAAATAAAAAGATTTCTAAAAGTAAAATGTTTTCTAGAAGAATTTTGAAAGCACTTAGAAAGAAAGAAATTTTTAAACAAGATAAGGGTGTGGTGCATGCGATCAGCCGAGTTCAAGTAAGTACTCCCAAATTACCCATACAAGTTATTTGTTCAATTTCAGTTTTAGTAGAACAGCATGCTAGTATAGGACTAAGGATTTAGGGGAATGCCTTATGTGCCTGCTTATGTGTTACAGCTTTACGAGTATTGCATGCTAGTACTGAGTAGACAGCAGTAGGATAGCCTGATTAGGTTATGCCTGATAGCAGGAGCTTAGCATCTTATGCTAGATCAGTTTCTCGTTTTGAGAATAGTTTTGCCTAAGTATGTTCCCTTATTCCGAATGCTGCTTGCTTCGTGCTTTGTGGGAGTTCTGAGTGATGGAAGTTAACCATTAAGTGAACACGTTACACCATATGTGATCAGGGTTAAATAATCCCAGAGTGCTGAAACTGACCCTATTGCGCAGCTCTTGTTTGAGTCCAACCGTTATAGGGACGGGTCTTTTACTTGAAGGATTATCTGATCTTCGTCACATGTGATGGTGTTCAGGTGATGGTTAATTAGCATTATAAGGAGACCTGCAGCAGCTGAGGACTAGTTGAGTTAAGTCTGAGGTTTCCCTAGGGCAAGCCTAGGATGAGAGTAGCAGAGATCAGTAGTAGTAGAAGTGACTTGGTGGAGTCAGGGCAGTTCTTGAAGAAAGTACAGATAGATGTGGAAGGTAGTATGGGCCCGTACTACTGGAAGCAGAGGATCCGTACTCGAATCAAGAAAGGCTGAGACAAGACCAGGAAGCTAGTTGTAGTATCAATGATCCCTCAAGATATTTCTGTTTTCTGATGTGATTGTGATGTGTTTCAGAATGGTGGTTTTGCGTTCGAGACCAGCAGCCGGCAGCGGAGGTGCCGGGGAGGGATCAGGTTCAGGCTCGGGGGATGAGCGCATGGATGAGCAGACCCGAGAGTTTCTTTCTTCGGAGATTACGCGCATCATTATAGAGCAGACTCCTGTGATCTTCGGTTCGATCAAGGAGGGGATTCTAGAGCTGATGGATGAGAGACTGGGCACCTTCCGTGCCGAGGTGGCGGCCATGATGGGGTCGCACACCCTTACCTTCAGGGAGTTCAGGGCATGTGGAGCCCCGGACTATCATGGGGCGCGGGACCCCATAGCGAGCACCAGATGGTTGGCAGATGTGGCCAACGCTTTCCGTACTAGCAGATGTCCCGAGGGGGACAAGGTCAGATTGGCGTCCTGTCTTCTGAAGGACAGGGCACGAGATTGGTGGGAGGAGGTCGGGCATGCCATTGGGGATGATGCAGCATTGGACGCCATGACCTGGGCTGATTTCTCTACCAGGTTCAGGGCGGAGTTTGCACCGGTCATTGAGGTGCAACAGCTAGCTAGGGAGTTTCAGGACCTCACCCAGACTACAGAGACAGTGGCGGAGATCACCGCCAAGTTCAGGGAGAGGGCTCTTCTCGTTCCTCAGTATGTAGCTGATGAGGAAATGAAGAAGGCCCGTTATCATGAGATGTTGCGGAGCGATATCCGCCAGTTTGTGAGCCGGTCCAGCTGTAAAACGCTGGAAGATATGATTGCTAGAGCTCGGGAGAGGGAGATTGATCTTGAGATGGAGAAGAAGAGGAAACCGGAGGCGGTTTCGGGTTCAGGCAGTTCGGGCAAAAAGCCCAAGGTTTCGGATCACAGATCTAGGAGTCAGCAGAGCCACGGTCGATGTGGCAAGTGTGGGAGATTGCACGAGGGAGCGTCCAAGGCAGGGAGTTCCGGCTGCTACAAGTGCGGTCGGATTGGGCATTTGAGTAGGGATTGTACGGCCCCTGCTACTGCCGTCGCAGCATCAGATCTGATTTGCTTTCAGTGCAATCAGAGGGGACATAAAAAGTCCCAGTGTCCGAGTTTAGCTTCAGCAGGGAAGGTGGCTGCACCTGCCCCTGCTACCTTGAGGATTACAGATGGCCGACAGGGCCGAGCTGATGCGCCAGTGGCGAAGAGTAGGGCGTTTCAGATGACAGCAGAGGAGGCGCGAGCGACTCCTGATGTGGTGACGGGTATGTATCTTCCCTTTTATCTCTTTATTATTATTGATTAAATGTTGCTTATGGTTGTATGTTTTATTCAGGGTCGTTCTCTGTGAACGGCATTTCTGCTTTGGTATTATTCGATTCGGGGGCTACCCGATCATTCGTATCTCTTGCGCTTAGCAAGAGGTTCAGTAGAGCTCCAGGGGAGCTGGATTGTCCATTAGAGGTTGGGATAGCGGATGATAGGACTGTGAGGGTCGGCAGAGTGCACAGAGGGTGTTCTCTTCAGTTATTTGATGAGCAGTTTTCAGTGGATCTGGTACCTATTCCCCTGCGAGGGAATAAGGTTATTGTGGGTATGGATTGGCTAAGCCCCAATGGGGCGGTGATTGATTGCGAGCTTCAGTTAGTGAGGGTTCGCACTCCCAGTGGGGGAGAGTTGGTGATTCAGGGCGAGAGGCCACAGCGAGGACCGACCTTTTGTTCCGCCGCAAGGGCGAGGCGCTATGTTCAGCAGGGTTGCGCCGGTTTTGTAGCCTACGTTTTGGATGCCCGGGAGAAGGGCAAGTCGACAGTGGATGATGTTCCTATTGTTCGAGACTACCCGGATGTGTTTCCTGAGGATTTGCCGGGGATACCTCCTGAGAGACAGGTCGAGTTCCGGATCGACCTCGTCCCTGGTGCGGCTCCGATAGCCAAGGCACCGTATCGACTAGCTCCCCCTGAGATGCAGGAGTTGTCTACACAGCTGCAGGAGCTGTTAGACAAGGGTTTCATTCGGCCGAGCAGTTCGCCTTGGGGAGCGCCAATCCTGTTTGTGAGGAAGAAGGATGGGTCGCATCGTATGTGTATTGATTATCGGGAGCTGAATAAGGTAACGGTGAAGAACCGTTACCCACTCCCGAGGATAGATGATTTGTTTGATCAGCTTCAGGGAGCGTCTTGGTTCTCCAAGATCGATCTACGCTCCGGATATCATCAGATGCGGGTTAGAGATGAAGATGTGCAGAAGACTGCTTTCAGGACCAGGTATGGTCATTACGAGTTTGTGGTGATGCCATTTGGGCTCACCAATGCCCCAGCCGCGTTCATGGATCTCATGAACCGTGTGTGTAGGCCGATGCTGGATCGGTCAGTGATAGTGTTCATAGATGACATCTTGGTGTATTCCAAGACGCAGGAGCAGCACGAGGAGCACCTGCGGGAGGTGCTAGAGGTTTTGAGGAGGGAGAGACTTTTCGCAAAGTTCTCCAAATGTGAGTTCTGGTTGCGCGAGGTGCAGTTCCTTGGTCACCTCGTCAACCAGAAGGGTATTCTGGTAGATCCGGCCAAGATAGAGGCCGTGATGCAGTGGGAGGTCCCGAAGTCTCCATCTGAGATTCGGAGCTTCCTAGGGTTGGCAGGGTATTATCGGAGATTTATTCAGGATTTCTCCAAGATAGCAGTGCCGCTCACCCGACTGACCAAGAAATCAGTGGTATTTCGTTGGGGTCCAGAGCAGCAGACAGCATTCGAGACCCTCAGGCAGAGATTGTGCGAGGCTCCGATCCTTACGTTGCCAGAGGGAGTAGAGGACTTTGTAGTCTATTGTGATGCCTCGATCACAGGTTTGGGAGCAGTTCTGATGCAGCGAGGCCATGTGATAGCTTATGCCTCGAGACAGTTGAAGCCTCACGAGGCTAACTATCCTACCCATGATTTGGAGCTGGGGGCAGTTGTGTTTGCCCTCAAGATTTGGAGGCATTACCTTTATGGGGTCCGTTGTACTATATACACGGATCATAAGAGTTTGAGGTATCTTATGGATCAACCGAGTTTGAATATGAGGCAAAGGAGGTGGTTGGACGTGCTGAAGGACTATGACTGTGAGATCCTTTATCATCCAGGGAAGGCCAACGTGGTGGCCGACGCCCTAAGCCGCAAGGTGTCGGCGGCCCCTATCAGGGATCTGTGTATGAGGATGACAGTGATCACTCCACTGTTGGAGCGGATCAAGGAGGCTCAGATGGAGGGCCTCAAGGAGGAGAGGCAGAAGTGTGAAAGGATAGTAGGCCGAGTAGCTTCATTTGAGTACGACAGTCGGGGTCTGTTGACGCTTCATGGTAGGGTATGGGTACCGTACTGGGGTGGGGTACGGCAGGTATTGATGGACGAGGCTCATAAGTCTCGATTTTCTATCCACCCAGGAGCGACAAAGATGTACCGAGATCTTCGACCCGATTATTGGTGGCCCTGCATGAAGTGGGACGTCGCCTGGTACGTCGAGAGATGTCTGACCTGCCGGAAGGTCAAGGCGGAGCACCAGAGACCTCACGGCAGGATGCAGCCATTAGACATTCCCGTGTGGAAATGGGAGGACATTACCATGGATTTTGTCACCAAGCTTCCCCGGACCGCACGTGGAGTGGACTCGATATGGGTAGTAGTGGATCGGTTGACGAAGAGTGCCCATTTCATCCCGATCCAGGAGAGTATATCGGCGGAGAAGTTAGCCGATATCTATGTGCGTGAGATCGTGGCACGTCATGGAGTGCCGGTATCAGTGGTGTCTGACCGAGATGTCCGTTTCACATCCAGATTTTGGAAGCGGTTCCACGACGAGATGGGTACTCGTCTCCATTTCAGCACCGCTTTCCACCCTCAGACAGACGGGCAGAGCGAGAGGACGATTCAAACTCTAGAGGATATGCTCAGGGCATGTGTCCTAGATTTCGGTGGCAGTTGGGATACGTATCTTCCATTAGCGGAATTCTCGTATAACAACAGTTACCATGCGAGCATTGACCGACCTCCCTTTGAGATGTTGTATGGGAGGAAGTGTAGGACCCCGATTTGTTGGGGCGAGGTCGGTCAGCGAGTCATTGGGAGCACAGAGGTGGTGCTCAAGACGACTGAGTTGATCCAGCAGGTCCGTAGTAGACTGCAAACTGCTCAGAGTCGGCAGAAGAGCTACGCCGATAGGAGGCGTTCGGACTTGGAGTTCCAGGTGGGAGATATGGTCCTTCTGAAGGTCTCACCTTGGAAGGGTGTCATCAGGTTCCGGAAGAGGGGCAAGTTGGGCCCCAGATTTATTGGTCCTTTCAGGGTTTTGGCCCGGGTGGGTCGGGTTGCTTATCGGTTAGATCTTCCTGAAGAGCTTAGTCAGATCCACAACACTTTCCATGTGTCTCAGTTGAGGAAGTGTTTGGTGGATGAATCAGCAGTCGTTCCCCTAGAGGATATTCAGGTTGATAGTAGCCTGAATTATATTGAGAGACCGGTCGCGATTCTTGACCGGAAGACCAAGACCTTGAGGAACAAGGAAATTCAGTTAGTAAAGGTGCAGTGGCAGCACCGGAAGGGGTCTGAGTGGACGTGGGAGGCTGAGGAGGAGATGAGAGAGCACTACCCAGATTTATTTGCAGATCCAGCTGTAGTAGACTTCGAGGACGAAGTCTGAGTCAAGTGGGGGAGAATTGTAACGACCCGTTCCCGGTATGTTAATTTATTGGTATTTGTTGTGAGTTTTGCAAGAGGAACTCGGCGAGTTCATAGCCTGACTCGCCGAGTAGGGTCGCGACTGCGAGCACGCGTGAGCCGGGGACTCGGCGAGTCCATATTCTGGACTCGGCGAGTCCATCCGTCTGGGTGAAACCCTAAATCCCCGGGTTGCCCACTATTTAAACCACCTTATAGCCCCATTCTTGCCTCCCTCACCCTGAGAACTCAGTGAGAAAACCCTAATCCTCCCTTGAGAGCTTATAAGTGATTTGGTGCCATTTTGTGAAGGTGTGAAGAAGGAGAAGAAGAAAGAAGCAAGGAAACGAGTTGTATTGCAAAGATCCAAGGGCAAATCTGAGTTTATTGAGGTATTTTCGGAGTTCCCTTCTTATTTGATGCTTTAAACTTCCATTAGAGCTCTTCTAAGAGCTAATTGATGTTTGTTCCAAGCCTTATGTTTGCATGAATGTCTTAATAAGTCGAAATACCTTTGGATCTGAATGTTGGGGTGTTGTAGAGCCCATATCTTCTGTCTTTTTGGAGTTACTTTGCATATTAATCATAGATCTACCCATTTTATGCATCTTTTAGCCTTATTTCCCTTATTCATGAGGTTGTGCACGTAAAGTTGGAAACTTTACGTGGTAAATCAGCTTATTGGACTCAGATCTATCAATTGTATGCGTTGGATTCAAACAAAATCGAGTAAAAATCAGTTGCATGGCGGCAACTCGGCGAGTCGGGAAGAACGACTCGGCGAGTTGGGTCGCGAGTTCCCGAGTCCTTCATTTTGACCAGTGTCGAGTGAATCCAGTGAGTTAGAGAGTGGACCCAGCGAGTTGAGGGTAGACTCAGTGATGGAGGGACTCGGCGAGTTGTTCATACAACTCGGCGAGTCCAAGACAATCTTCTTAGGATCATGAACAACTCGTCGAGTTTGTTCATACGGCTCGGCGAGTCGGATGAAGATTGTCTGAGTTCTTGGATCAAGAGGGTACTCGTCGAGTCGATGCCACACTCGACGAGTAGCAGCGGGTAGAACTGAGAAGTAAGAGTAGGACTCGGCGAGTTGGGTGACCCAACTCGGCGAGTCAGCCCCAAAAGTCAGTTGACTTTGACCAAGAGTAAAAGAGTCATTTTACCCCAAGTGCAGTGTTTAGTATTTGATTGAGTGTGTTCATGGGCTTGTAGCCGAGGAGATTCAGGAGCAGCAGCCGGTAGCTTTCAGAGACACACACTCAGCCGCCAGTTTACGAGGTGAGTTTCCTTCAAGTAGGGACGGGTCTAAGGCCGCAATGCCGGCCCGTCCAGTTAGCAGTAGTTTCCGGACTTCGGTCCGATGTAGCAGCTAGAATGTTTGATGCCTTCGTGGCTCAGACAGGATTTATGTGCTATGTTTTATGTGTTACGTGTTATGTGTTCCGGGCTACGGCTCGATGTAGTATGCAGTATATGTGTTCATGCTAGTTGATATGTTATGATATGTTCAGTCAGTTAGTTCCGGACTCCGGTCCGATGCAGGGGACAAGGTCCCAGTTAGTTCCGGACTTCGGTCCGATGCAGTTAGTTCCGGACTTCGGTCCGATGCAGTTAGTTCCGGACTTGGGTCCGATGCAGGGGACAAGGTCCCAGTCAGTTCCGGATTCGGTCCGATGCAGTTTCCGGGTTTCGGCCCGATGCAGTGGGCAAGGCCCAATATGTGTTATATGCTATTGTATGGTATGTGGTATTTTGGGGGAGCTCACTAAGCTTCGTGCTTACAGTTTCAGTTTTGGTTTCAGGTACTTCCGCAAGCAAAGGGAAGAGCTCGGGATGATGGCATCGCACACACCACCGCCTCAGCTTTAGCCTGGGATTGATTTAGATGTTTTGATCTGATGTAGTATGATACAGTTCTCCGCACAGTATTTTATTATGTTTTGGAATACATCACGCATGGTTTTATTATATGATGCTCTGATTACAGTTTTGATCATATTAAAAACAAAATTTTTGGGTCGTATTTTTGGGCCGTTTCAATATACCAACTTCAAAATGATGGAATTTTTTAAGGCAAACGAGCTTGATTCATTTGATATATGTGAATATTATTTATATAGGAAGATGATTCACAAGTGTCTTTTTGTATTATTAGTTAAAGAACAAAAGGCTTGGCAAAAAGTTATACATAAGTGATGTATGTAATCTTTTTCAATCCATTAATATATTTGGTGATAAATACTTATTCAATTTCACTGATGATTTTTATTCATTGAAACTTTTGATTTGATCAAATTTTTCATAGTGAAGATTGAAATACACATTAATGAGATCATCATTAACCTTTCATTGTGATAAAGAAAATGAGTTTTGTAAACCATGTCTTCTTGGAACATCTTAAAAATTGTGGAATCGATTCACAACTCATTCTGACAAAAACACTCACTTGTCATTAGTGTTTCTTATTGCAAAGGATCACCTGGTCACTTGAATCTATATTTTGATATTCAAGGTAGCCTTTGAATTCTCTAGTGGGATAGGGTCACCTAGCCACTAGCTGAATTTCGATAGTACAAGTTTTGAAGAGGATAAAAATAGACCTTGCAGTCTATTATATGATGTTTTAAAAGAACTATTTACTTTATAGAATTTTGGAATTATGCTCACTGCAACAAATATATATTGAACATATATATTTTCCAACTAAACAAGTGGATTAGATGTTTATATTAGGCTAATGATGAAATGGTTTATCCTTATCTAAAAGGAATAGAGTTATAGAGCTTATGTTAAACAATAAGCTCAACCACTATGGTATCTACTAATTACATTTATGTAGAAAGTTCTTTTTCTAAATGGGAGCTATATTGAACTTTAAGAGCTTAAGAACCATAAACTAAATGCATCATAGTTTGGAACTAGCAAATTTCAATTGTTGTTGAATCTGATCAATGGTTGACCAGAAACAAATAAAACATATAGAGATGCATTATTGTATGATCATCAAATATGGGCTTGGTTAATCTTCCTCAATATAGTTTGACTATAAAGAGTAAATGGGTTTTCAAGGGAGAAAACATACATGATTGAAATTCTTCCAAGATTTAAGCTGACATCTCAAAGTAAGAATCTTCTTTCTTATAGGATAATTACATACTGTGATTTAATTATAAATCAAGATGACTCTTGTGTTTTTCCACAAAGCTAGTGGGAGCGTAGTAACATTCCTAATGTTATATGTAGTCGGCATATTAATTCATGGAATAAGGATCTATATAGATAGATCATGGCAACTTAAAGGATTAAGTAAAATTGCATT
Source organism: Lactuca sativa (assembly GCF_002870075.4). Lineage (NCBI taxonomy): Eukaryota > Viridiplantae > Streptophyta > Magnoliopsida > Asterales > Asteraceae > Lactuca > Lactuca sativa. Next base: position 169,521,460 of record NC_056624.2, on the reverse strand, counting down.
AATTGTCAAGGATCTTAAAGGAGCTTAAGATAAAGGACTATGAGAGAGTCATCTTGCCAAATACCATATGACATGATTTTGAGAAAAATCCTAGTGCAAATGTTTTTGAACTAGATAACATGATTGTATTCCATATGCTACTACAATTAGAGAAATCATATATGTCATGATTATGCATAAAGGCCAAATAAGTCTTATGCTTAGATCATGTCAAATGATATCAGTATAATCCGAGAACAAGTCATTGTGTGACTTATAGAAGCATTCTAAAGTACTTGAGAAAACTAGAGAAATATTCCTAATATGCAGAGTATTTGAAAGAAAACTATGTTTAAAGTTGGTACAAATGTGCTAAATTTTCAAATAGATTAAGATGACTCTTAGTCACAACCGGGTGTGTCCTCGTTATGAATGAAGAGATAATCACATGGATAGTGGTTCCATGTAGATTTTAATTACAGTTACACATCAGAGTTATAGTACCTCATGGTTTGGAGAACCACGTACAAATATGCTTAATGTATAGTTCATTATGACTATGAGTAATCCCATTACGCAAGTATTGGTATCTAAGTCATATTCAAGCATCTAATTCATTCTCGTTAGTTTTTATTTATATATGAGTTATATATATATATATATATATATATATATATATATATATATATATATATATATATATATAACTAAAAATGTTTGTATTCGCAAAGTTTACACAAATCAAGTGTCTCAAATCTGCTTAACAAAGCTGCTTCACTAGCTAAAGCATGAAAGTCAAGCTGGTGCTATAAAGCATTGTTGATACAAGTATATGTATTTGATTGAAATTTAGTATTTGGATATTGGAACAATAAAGCAACATATATTGTAATGAATGATATATTGGATATGAGTCTTTCATTAAATAATTGTTGTGTTCTATATTAGCATGTTTAAATCCTTGAATATTTGAGTTATTCTAAATGTCCATAGTCGTTCATAGTTGTGTGAGCATCTATGAAGTAAGATTAATATCAATGAATTGGTGGATTCTCATGGAGATGATAATGGCAAAGAGCTGCTACCAACTTCGTAGGTACTTGATTGGGAGAATAAGTATTGGACTTGACCCGCATCAAAACCACTTTATGGATCATAGTCAAGAGTGATGTTTTGATCAAGGTTGTATCTTTTAATCTTGGACCTGAGATACATATTGGGGACTTGAAGTGTAGGGATTGTTGTGCTTAGACACGCTTCAACTTTGTTTCGTAAAAGGCATTCATAAAGGCCATCACTGGGTATGACATGAAATGCATTGATAGGCGTATGTATTCAAGATGATCTTTGTATTCTTAGACCTGAGATGCATATTTAGGACTTGAATTCTAGGGATTGTTGTGCTTAGACATGGTTCAACGTTGTTTCGTAAAAGGCAGCCATAAAGGCCATCGTTAGGTATGACATGAACTACATTGATGGGCGTATGTAGTCAAGATGGGATTTGTCCCTCTTATTCGTTGAAAGCATGACATCTAAGGCCTTATTTAAAGTTGAACAGTAAATGAGATTGATCACGATCCATATCTCATGTTTGACATGATGTCTAAGACAAAGGAATAATTGATACCACACCTTTAGTAACAATTATAGCTTAGAGCTCCTGGAATTGGTTGTTGATGAAATGACACCTTTCATATGTTGTTAGGGGCAGTAGCCCGTTGCTAGACCTTATCTACTGTCTATGTCAGTCTATAATGAATCTTGCAAGTGGAAGATTGTTTGATCTATATGCCCAAGAATCATTATGGAGTGATATTGCTAATAACATATGATCATATAGGGTCACACCTTTATCAAGTTGGCACATTTTGTAAATTTATTATTAATATGACTATTAATAAATAATATCAATTCTAGTATTTTAATTAGGGAATAATTATTGTTTTATGAAAATAATAATTATAAGAGAGTATAACTACATGCACAATATTTTGGACTAGTTGGATTTTTTTGTCTTTTACCTAAAGATAAAGTTCATATTTTATAAACTCTGAGTTTATAAAAAATAAAGAATCTTTCCTTTTTAAAAGGTATGGCCTAAAATATTAAAATACGGAGGTTGCTTTTCAACCTCCATGCTTTGTCTCCCACACTTCTAAAGGCTAGACATTACTTTAGAGTATTTGAATGGTTAGGCCTTACTTTTAATGGGCTATATAAGAGATGCATGAGGGTTGCCTTTTTGCAAGAGTAAAACATTTCTTTCTTCCCTTCTTCTTCTCTCTAAAACCGTAAGTGTGGAGATGCTTCATCTCCATGCATTTTGATGCTTTACTTTGGTGTTTAAAAGACCTCTTGAGTTGTTCCTTTTAGTGCTTATGTGAGTTAAGCACTTAAAGGCTTAATACACTCAAGAATACAAGAAGGAACTAACATTCCAAGTGCCTTACTCTTGATGGCGGATACTTGTAGAGCAGACCATACACTTTGATATTTTGTTATCTTCATCAACACCCCAAAACCAAGTGGGTTCAAAGGCTTCAAATGACATCTCTAAAACATCCTATGGTTGGTTTTATTTCATTCTAACCTCTATAAATGGATCTGTAAGTGCCCAAATATGCTTGTGTATCAATCAGATCCAATTGATGGTGCGGAATCCCAATCAATTGGATGATGTCAGGTCAAATAGAAGAGAAGGAGAAGAAGAATAATATGAATCTTGTTTGAATTGATTAGAATGAAGTTCCCTTACAATATTCACACAGTTACACACATACACTCCTTTCTCTCTCTCTCTCTCTCTCTCTCTCTCTCTCTCTCTCTCTATTGGCCGTAAACTCTCTACTGTTCATCAATCACTACTCCTCACCCTAACACCTATATATATATATATATATATATATATATATATATATATATATATATATATATATATATATATATATATATATATATATATATATATATATAAGGGGAACATGGGCCGTAAATGGGTTTACGGCCGTAAACCCATTTACGGCCGTAAACACTGACCGTAAACACCCCACCTGGCTGTAAACTAGACTGTAAGCTCATAAAATATTACATAAAAATACAATTGCCCAGAAAAGCAAAGTATAAACCATATTTTGACCCAACAACCTCCCCCTTGGTTTATAGCTTTCTTTTCTTAATTGACCCAACAAGCTCCCCGTAAAAAGTAGTTGGCTCTTCTTTTCAATCTTCAATAGGAGCTTGGCTTCAGCTTTAACCTTCGATTTCTTCACAGCATCAGGATGAACATATGAATCTTTCATGAATGACTTTATCTTGAGCCCTTGAGCTTTTCTTCAGAATTTGGTATTGAAAGCACATTGGGTGAGGATTCTTGATGTACTGATTCTTGAAAGATAGCACTTTCAGCTTGAGAATTTTCAGAGAGAACTTCAGAAAGAACAAATCTTCTGGATCACTTCAGCAGGTTCATAGATAGCAGCAGACTGATTGAGGAGGCTTCAATGCAATCAGTCACATAATCTTCAATTTCTACTTCACCTTGCTTCTGGGGTTGAAGGATTGAATGTTGAAAGAATAAACTCCATTTCTTGCTCCTTCGAATGAGAATTCTCCGATGCTCACGGATGAGGCTTTGACTCAGAAATTTTCGACACAAACTCCATGAGTTTCATCTACACCTGAAATCACTTTTCAATACAAAACAAAACTAAAAGAAAACTTAGCACACAAATTAAAACAGAAACAAAAATATTTTTGGATTTTTGATTTTTTTGAACATGAAATAAAACAGAAATAATTTTTTTTTTGGATTTTGAATTTTCTAATTTTTGTTTGATTTTGAATTTCTTTTTTTTTAATTATTTTTTTAATTCTCCCCCTAAATTTGTGCATAGAGGAAAACTATGAACAAATTTAACAAAAAGAAAAACATTTGGGATCAAAGTTGTGAGACAGCCTGAGTCTACTTATCGGTACCGTTATCTTCATGTCTATGTCTGATCGATCGCCAGTATTTTGGTCCACTTAAACATGAAACATTTGTGACATAATTTTGGACAATTTACCAATAACATGACATTTTTAGCCCTTATTCTTAAGTAAATTTCTTAGAGACCATTTAGCTTATGACAACCAACGATATTGTTGTCCACCTAAATTGAGCAGCGGGATCTACAGACAATCTGTATGTGTTCAATTCTTAATTGTACTAGAACGTGTTTCCCGCTTTCTGATATGTTCCATCCATCAAGAACTTCCAGAATACTCCTTACACCGGGTGAGCAGACAATTATTTAGAGAGAAGATAGATTTAGAATGCATATGTTGTACATCCAGGTCGGATCTCTTCCAATCACGCAAAGGATGAAACATATGACTAACTGGAGTTTTTAGAGGGATTGAGAAGAGAATGGTGCATATGTTGTGTACCAGGTCGGATTTTGAGTCACGCAAAGGAGATAGTATATGGCTAACAGATAGAAAGAATTGCATAGATAGAAGATGCAGAGAGATAGAATTGCATATGTTATAGTCCAGGTCGGATCTCTCGATCACGCAGAGGAAGCAACATATGACTAACAGACAGACAGAAAGAAAATAACCTTCTACAGACCTAGTTTATCGGAATTCCCCAGTTACCCCATCAAACCCGGAATTAAGGATAGAATCCGCACATCGAGGAAAAATGAATCCACAGTTCTAGATACGGGTTCGTTTAATGTGATCGGTAGATTCTCATGTATATCTCCCTTCTCAACCTATCCGAGCGTCGTATTGTCAGGCTAAACGGATCTAACTAGTTCAATGTTTTTCAAGTCTTTGAATTTCTTAAGTTCAACTCTCCCTAGTCAAGTCCATTTAAAATATTTCGTGCCTACCTGCGCATCGAGCACAGAGCATAGACAATTCAATTTAGGTACGTTACACAGATTCAGATTGCCCGTTATCACTTGCTAATATCATTTCCCAGTCAATACCTACTAACAAAAAACTATAAGAAAATGAAAAATTGTCTTTAAAACGAATCAGATTAAGATAAACTCAGGAGTATAGAGAAGAAAACACAAACCGTAATTCACCGATTGAATTTGCATCCGGAAGGTATGAGAACAACACACATAATCTCAGAATAAATCCAAAAATTCTTCATGTCATTAAGCACTAACCCCATGTGATCCCTTCCTTTCTTCCCTTCTTTCCTTTCCCGCAAAGGACACATACTTTAAAAAAAAAATTTGAATGTTGTATAGTTGAGAGATGCCTCCTGTCATGTGCCTGGAACAACCACTACCAACAAACCGAAGTCTGATGATATACCTCCATAGCTGCTCCGATACAGAGTGGGATCAGTTGGTCTTTGGAACCCAGTCGATTTTGACACTGGGTCAACCTTTGTCATCAATGCAAGGTACTCTCTCCCATGACATATCCTGCTTATCACAAACAGGAGACGATGAAATATTAGAGTCAGTAGAAGATTTGGGAGTTTTCACCTTTGGTACCCATCTATATTCGGGTTTAAACCATTTCTTGTTCGATCCGATGGGTGCCTCGGCACTTGATTTGGAACTTGAAGCCGGCTGCCGAGATGACTTTGACCTAACCGGTCTTGACTTCACAGGAGCATCTCTTGAACTAGACTTCTGGTCCAGCATTCCCTTCTTGTTCTTGGGAGTTGGATGTTTGTCCTTGGGAGTTGAATTCTTGGCCTTCATGGCATTCCAGTCGGCATTGTCTAAACGTGACCTTGAGGGGTTTCTTTTGAAAAATCTCCCTCTTGGCTCTGCCAGCCTTGTGCACAGCAGGGAACGTATGCGCGATTAGGAAAATTTTTGGCAATGTGTCCAGGTGTTCCACAGTGAAAACAAGTCTTTTTCTTCACTGTGAAGTTATTTATTCCTGCCCCTGGTGGCGTATCCTTGCCTTATCTCTTATTGTTCCCACAAGCACAATTACGACAGGCACTCTGTTTCACTGGAATTGGTGGCCTGTATTTCTCAATGGCAGGTTTGTTAGGTATAACAGAATTCGAAGCAACAGATTCTGAGTTCAAGGAGTCATTGGTTTGTTTAGTAGTGTTCTCCTTGTTCTTATCTTCTGCTACTTTACCTGCACATGAAGTAGCAATATTAGTATCTTCAACATTAATAACTCCTACTGACACAAATCCAGCTGGTTTTCCATAAACCATGAATGGTTCGTTGGCAATCTCCTCTTTAGTCAAAGGGTGATATTGATATGCGTGATTGAATGGAGGAGGTACATTATCGTATCCTAAACCCTTTTGTTAGTTTTGTTTGAACTGCAGGCAATGGTCAATCATATTGGAAACTACCTCACTTGATACATCAAACTTTTTAAAATCAAAATTGGCAGTTTCAAATTTCCCTTTTAATGTATCAAGCTTAGTAAGTAACTCAGTATTCTGTCTCTTGATATAGTCATAGTTTTCACATTTATTACTATAGTCTTCCTGAAGTTTCCTAAAGTCCTTGGTTTTTGCTTTTAATTCAGCCTTCAGGGGTTTTTGTCTTTTCCTAAGTTGATATCCTTCGTATTTTAGGTCCTCGACTTCCCTTTTTAGCAAATCATTATGTTCACGAAGAATTTTAATCGTATCTTCACAAGATGGAGTACATGAAACTTCATTGGCCGGGATGTTTGTGGAACTCATTGTTTTTCCACATTTCAAAGCATCAAGCTCTTCAATTACATCAACAATACTAAGACTATTGAGATCTTTTGTCTTCTTGATGACAGCTACGTTCATATCCCACGATTTCGGAAGTGAATTTAGTAGCTTTTTGTTTATCTCAGATTTGGTCAAGAAGATCCCAACCATATTCATCTCAGTAGTGAGTGTGGTAAATCGTTGTAGCTGAGCCTCCATGGTTTCTCCAGGAATGTAGTTGAAGATGTTGAAATTTTGTCTTAACATATCCTGACGATTCTCTTTCATGTCTTCAATTCCTTTGTTGACCTCAAAAGCCATTAAAAGCATAACTCGAAGCTAAAATGAAACTTAAATGTCAAATTTAAAAATGCCCTTTTTCTCAAAAGTCAACCTTAAAAGTCAAACCGAAAAGCTAAATTTGAAAATTTAAAAGTCAAAATTTAAAATCAAAGGTCAAACCTGAAAGTCAAAGTCAAAATTTTAAATAAAAAGTCAAAAACTTTTTTAATTATTTTTTAGTTATTTTATTATTATTATTTATTATTATTTTTTTAATTCTTGATGAAAAAGGAATTTAAAATTAAAAGAAATTTGAATTTTGGGCTAAAAGTGTAAAAAATGCGAAATTAGGAACGAAAGGGAGTGCTTTTGAATTAAAATTGGGAGAAAAGGAACAAAGGCGTTGCTGGTGGAGTTGGTAAAGCGCTTGGTTTATGAACAAGAGGTCCCAGGTTCGATCCCAGGCACCCCCAAAATCTGCTTACCTTTTTCGACTTGTAAGCTCCAAAACTCGATCAAAAACCTTTTTTTATGAAAAACACAAAGAACAAACCCCCCTTATTTTTCAGAGATCTATCCAAAAACGCAAAAATCTTTCAAAAATAAGATCAAATAAGCTCCAGATCTGACAAAATTGACTGATATAATCCAAACTGTGATACCAATTGTAAGTCCCCAAATATGCTTGTGTATCAATCAGATCCAATTGATGGTGCGGAATCCCAATCAATTGGATGATGCCAGATCAAATAGAAGAGAAGGATAAGAAGAATAATATGAATTTTGTTTGAATTGATTAGATTGAAGTTCCCTTACAAGATTCACACAGTTACACACATACGCTCCTTTCTCTCTCTTTATTGGCCGTAAACTCTCTACTGTTCATCAATCACTACTCCTCACCCCTAACACCTATATATATACAAGGGGAACATGGGCCGGAGAACATGGGCCGTAAATGGGTTTACGGCCGTAAACCCATTTACGGCCATAAACACTGACCGTAAACACCCCACCTGGCCGTAAACTAGATTGTAAGCTCATAAAATATTACATAAAAATACAATTGCCCAGAAAAGCAAAGTATAAACCATATTGTGACGCAACAGGATCCATGATGGTTCGATTTTGTTATAAAGTAAAAATAAACTTGTTATTTTTAAAGTCTTTCGTTGCCGATTTTTATGAAAAACAAACTTTTATTTCGTATCAAAACCCAACACGAAAATGTCCAAGAGATGATATAATGATGCTTAAACAGGGTGCAAACCCTAAAAATTAGGGTTTCCATTTGGTTGGAGTATATCCTGCGTACTCACAGTATGCCTTGCATACTCCAAAAGTGCCCGCAATCCCTTTTGCATAGTACGCCCAACGTACTTCCTTGTACGCACTACGTACAAGGCTTAGCCTTTTAAACCACCAACTTCCGGAGGCCATAACTTCTTCGTTCTATGTTCGATTTCAATGATCCTTATCTCCACAGAAAGGTAACAATAAGCTCTACACTTCTATCAACTCATCCTTTTCTTAAAAATTCCCAAACTAAAACCCAAAATTCATATAAAGCCCAAACTGTCACTTTACCGATACGCCCCTTGGCACCAAAACACAAACCGAACTCCCGGATCATCTAAATTGCATTACCCACACCCAAATAGGTCTAAATCTCTCTTTCGCAAAGGCCCTAAGCCTTGTGATAAACGATCTTCGGGTCACAGCCCTGAATTATGAAACGATTTGGAACAGTGTTCCACTCGTACTTCATATAATTGCTAGAAGACCACCACAGCCTGCAGTCGACTGTCATCGCCAAATTGTTGCTGCCACCATCGTTGATGGCGGCTGAGGCTTTGTGTTCCATCTCCCTTTTCGTTGCCATACCACCACCTCTTCCATTCTCTATGCACATCTACTCTCTTAAGATCAAATAACTACCACAACTTTCGATGTCAAATAATAAACCGTCGTTGATTTATCTCCAACAAAAACCACCAGTACTTTCGGATCTAAATACAAAGATGAAGAAGTTCTCAGATCTGATTTGTGGTCTTGTCAAGATCTTTGTCTCTAAATCTCCAACATCTAGATCCGACGGAGCACGAGAAACCTTATCTAGTATTCTTCGTAAGAACTCTAAATCTAACAGATCATGGAGCTCTTTGTCACATCCAGATCTCCAACCATCTTCAAATCTACTTCTTTCTTCACTCAACCTTGTCGACGTCAGACCACTGTCACCACTGTTGATTGTACTCTAACTCCACTATTATCGACGTCATACCACCAAGGTTGTTGTCCTACCACTGGTTCTCATAAATCTAGAGAGATGGAACACTCTCAAATTTGGAGAAACGTTACATTAAAGGCATTTGATGAAATGCCTAATGAAAAGAATATGTGTTTAACGTTATGAATACTATGGATGGGTGTCTAAAATAGTTCATTAAGTTGTGAAGAGATGTCTAAACTAGTCTTTTAAGTTGTGAATGAATGGTTGAAATAGTCTTTAAGTTTTAAATATTGTGAATGAGTGTTTGAAATGTGGTATTAAAATGTGAATTCTAATTTTTTTTTTTTAATCTTGATATGATTTTTGGAGCTTGCTAGAGTGTAAGGTAACCACCGGTGCTCATGGATCTGAAGCTAGGAAATATCATTAGATCTGGAAATATGACAACTTGAAAAAACAAAATAAAAAACAACTCAAAAAATAAGTTTTTATGAATCAGACTAGTTTATAACCTGTAGGAACCACGGTTACTAAATTAATTAAACTTTCATAGTAAAAAATCAAAATTATTAAGCAATTATTTTAAATAAATTGTTAAATAAGATATATTTTTTAGTTATATAAAACTATAATTGTTGATTTAAATAAATATGTGACCTTATAATCTGTATTAATATTATTTTTATTTTTATTCTAATGTTATTAATTTAATGTAATTAGAGTGGAAAATTTAAAATTTAAAATTTAAGATAATCAATATGTTGACAAACGACATGACAATAATTTTGATGTCTAATAGGATAACACTAACAAAATAAGATTAAACTTTTTTTTATTAAAATAGGAAGATGTGATCACCAAACACACCTTTAATCTCATACATTATATATTATATTAGATTGTTAATAGACTTTTACAAAAACATAGAGTATTAATTAAACATGTAAGAATACAATTTAAATACATTATTTTGCCTTGATAATTACTTATTACATGTCAAGTATAAGCTCAAGAATAGCGTTAATGAGTTTTTATATATATATATATATATATATATATATATATATATATATATATATATATATATATATATATATATATATATATATATATATATATATCATGTTTTAAATATTGTAATAATGATAATGGGAAATCTCCAGAAAAATCCTAAAATTTTAGGTTAATTTATGAAAAAATCCCAAACTAAATTTTGTTTATAGAAAAGTACAGAATACCGGTTAAAACTTCAAAAAAACCCTTTTCGGACGGTTTCGTAGATTTAATCGGTATTCTGTCATTTGTCGTTAGTTTGCTCAAAATTTTGGGACTTTTCCAAAAATTACTTGATAACCAAAATATTGGGACTTTTCTAAAAATTACCATGGAATTAATTGATATTATTATTAAGAAATCATTTATAAACATAAAAAATATTTTTATTATAAAAAAGAAAATACATTTGTTGCTAATTTCTAGGAATAAATTGGTTGTCTAAGTACTCATCTATTGCTTGCTGACCACTCAAACTCTTTACGTTCCTCATTGTTATGAATATGATGATGAGATGTACTCAGTTAGTGTTCCTTTAATGTTGGTGTTCATCTTATGTTCTTTAACCTAACTACCATTCAACATGCATATCTCACATGTTAACAACCATCAGCTAACACACATCTATCAAATGCGAAAAGTGATCCATGAATGATAGTTTATATGGAAACAAGTGAATGATGATTATCTATTTAAATTGACATTTAATGTTTACTTTTCACTCTCCATAAATGTGTGTAATTTGTGGTTGTTACCTGGTAATGTATGGAGGTTAGGTGGTAATTACGTTAAAAAACATAATAAAATATCTATATGTTCAAGAATCGTTGTGTAATGATATTTTCTAATAACATGTGATCATATAATGTCATGCCTAATAGCAAGTAGACACTTATTGATTGTGTATTTAATAAATATTATCAAATCTTGTATTGGTCACGCCTAACAAGTTACTTCTTACTATGACACCCACAACGATACGTTGGAGGAACATAAGGACTTTGAAGTGGTTAACAAACAATAAAGAAATACATAGTCGACCATTCTATTCCTAGAAATTAGCTAAAATGTATTTTCTTTGTTTATAATAAAATAAATTTATATGTTTATAAATGATTTATTAATAATAATATTCACTAATTCCACAGTAATTTTCAGAAAAATCTCAATATTTTGGTTATCCGGTAATTTTCAAATAAATCATAATATTTTGAGCAAACTAACTGTTAAATATATGTTGTATATATTGTTTTTGTAAATTAGCTTAGTCAATATTCAGTTCCTTGAAATAAGGATTGAAATATATGTTGTATATATTGTTTTTGTAAATTAGCTTAGTCAATATTCAATTCCTTGAAATAAGGATTGACGCCTTTCTATTAGGCAAATTACAAGGCAAATTACATGCTTCTGTATTTGTATATATTGAGAACAATGAGAATGAAATCTTTGAGGAAAATATTTTATTATGGTATCAGAGAGACTAGGGTAAAATCTCGTTCCATCTCCTTCTCTTATCTTCCGCAAAGCGCCCTAGCTGTCTTTTTCATCTTCTTCTTCTCTATTTTGCTGCCATGTCTGATAACAAGAACTCTTTTCATCCGGCTCTTGCGGTGTCTAACATCCGCAACCACATCTCCATCACTCTTGAAATGGAGAATGTTCAGTATTCGACATGGGCAGAACTCTTTAAAATTACTGCACGATCTCATAAGGTTCTTCATCATATCATTCCTCCTACCAACATGAAGGCCCCAACTACTGCAGAAGAAAAGGAACTATGGTCGACCCTTGATGCAGCGATTCTTTCATGGATATATGCTACGATCTCTAATGATCTATTGCGCACCATCATCGAACCTGATGCTACGGCCATGGAAGCTTGGAATAGGCTACATGAAATTTTCCAAGACAACAAGAACTCCCGTGTGGTAACTCTAGAAGCCGAGTTCTCCAACACTAGAATGGAGAATTTTCCTAATGTTTCGGCTTATTGCCAACGACTCAAGTCAATTGCCGATCAATTGAAGAATGTTGGTGCACCGGTGTCGGAAAGTTGTCTAGTTATTCAATTGGTTTCGGGACTAACCAGAGCATATAGGGGTGTCGGCACTTTGATCCGACAAAGTGATCCATTGCCTCTCTTCTATCAGGCCAGATCTATGCTAACTCTTGAAGAGGCTGGTTTTGCTAAGGAGGCTGCAACAGGATCTGATTCTGCCATGATTGCCTCATCTCAATCTGAAGACTCTTTTGTTACCAGGTCAAACTGGGAAAACACACAAAACTGGGGGAAACAAACTGGAAATCGGAAATCAGGCAAGAAATCAGGCAATAATTCTGGCAGCAATAGTGGAGGTCGGGGTCAAGGTAGTAATGGCGGCCGTCGGTTTCCTCAGCAACAACAATAAAGCTTTGTTCCTTGGAGTCCACAATAGTAATGGGGGTACAATCTGTGGGGTTGGTTTCCTCAGTGGGCTTCCCCACCTTGCCCATATCCAACACAAGGATGGGCTCGTGGGCTAACACCTAGTAAACAACAGCAAAATGGTATTCTTGGGCCACGTCCACAGCACCACCAGTAGGCTTTTATGACTTCACAAAATGACCAGTCATCATCATATGCTCCAACAGATATTGAAGCAGCCATGCACACGATGTCTATTAATCCACCCGATTCAACTTGGTTCATGGACACCGGTGCTACGTCACACATGACATCTTCCAATGGTAATTTCTCGTCTTATTTTAATTTGAGCAATCATCATAATGGCATTATTGTAGGAAATGGTCATACCATTCCAATTCGTGGTTATGGTCACACTTCATTACCATCTCCTAACCCCCCCCTTTATCTCTAAAAATGTTCTCCATGCTCCCGGACTTATTAAAAATCTTATTTCGGTTCGGAAGTTTACAGCTGATAATTTTGTTAGTGTTGAATTTGATCCGTTTGGGTTTTCTGTGAAGGATTTTCAGACAGGGAGGCAAATAATGAGATGTGACAGTTGGGGTGATCTTTATCCTATTTCTACTTCAACAAACAATCCTGCTCAACCTTTCGCCTTTACAACCATCTCTTCTTCTCTTTGGCATGATCATCTAGGTCATCCGGGTTCACAAGTTATGGATGTTCTTAGGCACAATAAAAGCATTGATTGTAATCGTCTATCTACTTCTAGAATTTGTCGTTCATGTGTTCTTGGTAAACATATTAAGTTACCTTTTGTTTCTTCAAATTCGAATACTACTTTGCCTTTTGATATTATTCATAGTGATCTTTGGACGTCTCCCACCTTGAGTTCTATGGGGCATAAATATTATGTTTTGGTCTTAGACGATTATTCGAATTTTTTATGGACTTTTCCATTAGCCAAAAAAATCTGATGTCTTTGACATATTCTTAAGATTTAAAGCTCACATTTTCACCCAATTTGAACGCAATATTCAAAACATACAATGTGATAATGGGAGGGAGTTTGATAATGGTCAATTTCGGGATTTTTGTAAAGCTCATGGCATGTCGTTACGTCTTTCTTTCCCTTATACCTCTTCTCAAAATGGTAAGCGGAAAGAAAAATACGTTCCATCAATAATGTCACTCGTACTCTTTTAACTCATGCCGCACTTCCTCCTTCTTTTTGGCACCACGGTTCGCAAATGGCGACTTACCTTCTAAATATTCTTCCAACTAAGATTTTGGGTAATGTGACACCTCTTCAAATATTATACCAAAGGGTGCCTTCGTATTCTCACATTCGAGTTTTTGGATGTTTGTGTTATCCTCGAATCCCATCTACCACTATAAATAAATTGCAACCAAGATCCACTCCATGCGTATTTTTGGGTTATCCTTCAAATCATCGTGGGTATAAATGTTACGATATGTCTTCAAATAAAATTATTATTTGTCGACATGTTTTATTTGATGAGAATGTGTTTCCATTTGCAAAAGTGAATACTACTTCTTCTTCCACGTATGATTTTTTATGTGATGATATTTCACCATATACAATACATCACATGCAAAACCTCACTTCTTCTAATCAGCCACAAATAACCCCACAAAATTCAGCCCACCAAGATTCTCATTCCTCACCATCCAATCAAAATAGCCCATCTTCACAATTAAATCATGACCCACTTCCAACAAGTCCACCTGTTTCACCTACTCCTAATACATCATCTCATACAATAAACAATCTTTCTTTTCCCACTCCACGTCCTACAATGGTTACAAGAAGCCAAATGGGTGTTTTTAAGCCAAACAAAGATATCATAATCACTCTTTGGCTGCCACTGTGTCTCGCTCACCCTTACCCCGTAACCCAGTTGCAGCCCTTCGTGATCCGAATTGGAAAATGGCCATGGATGATGAATATGATGCTCTTATTAAAAATAAGACATGGGATTTAGTACCTCGCCCACCGAATGTTAATGTTATTCGTTCTATGTGGATTTTTACTCATAAAGAAAAATCTAACGGTGTGTTTGAGAGGCATAAAGCCTGACTTGTAGGTGATGGTAAAACTCAGCAGGTTGGCGTCGATTGTGGAGAAACATTTAGCCCGGTAGTAAAACCGGCTACGATACGTACGGTTCTTTCTCTTTCGTTATCTAAAGCATGGCCCATTCATTAGCTGGATGTAAAAAATGCGTTTCTTCACGGTAAGTTACAAGAAACTGTATATATGCATCAACCATTGGGTTACAGGGATCGGAATCATCCAGATTATGTTTGTCTTTTACGTAAGTCCTTATATGGGCTTAAGCAGGCTCCCCGCGCATGGTATAAGCGATTTGCAGATTATGTTCTTTCTCTTGGTTTCACTAATAGCAAATGTGATAACTCTTTATTTATCTATCGCAACGGCTCTGACATGGCTTATATCTTATTATACGTGGATGACATTATTCTCACGGCTTCGTCTGATAGTCTCCGGTTATCTATCATGGCTTTTCTTAGCTCGGAATTTGCCATGAAAGATCTTGGGCCTTTAAATTACTTTCTTGGCATTTCCGTATCTCGGCATAAGGAGGGTATGTTTCTTTCACAACGCAAGTATGCCAAGCAAATAATTGAGCGGGCAGGCATGTCTTCTTGCAAGCCTTCTCCTACACCTGTTGACACAAAACAAAAAGTTAGTGCTACTTCAAGTACTCGTTTTGAGGATCCTACGTTATATAGAAGTCTTGCCGGGGCACTACAATATCTTACGTCCACCCGTCCTGATATATCTTACGCGGTTCAGCAAGTGTGTTTACATATGCATGATCCGAGAGTTGATCATATGCAAGCTCTCAAGCGCATAATCCGGTATATTCAAGGCACTATAAATCATGGTCTCCATCTTTTTGCATCTTCGGTTTCATCTCTAGTTTCTTATACGGATGCAGATTGGGGTGGGTGTCCGGATACACGATGGTCTACGTCCGGATATTGTGTATTTTTGGGTGATAATTTAGTGTCATGGTCATCTAAGCGATAACCTACTCTTTCACGATCGAGTGTCGAAGCCGAATATAGGGGTGTTGCTAATGTCGTATCAGAATCATGTTGGTTACGCAATTTGCTGTTGGAATTGCATTGTCCAATTAAACAAGCTACACTTGTTTATTGTGACAATGTGAGTGCAATCTATTTATCGGGAAATCCGGTACAACATCAACGTACTAAACATATTGAGATGGATATTCATTTTGTACGGGAAAAAGTTGCTCTTGGTCAAGTTCGTGTTTGTCATGTACCTTCCCGATATCAAATTGCGGATATCTTTACCAAGGGACTTCCGCGTGTTCTTTTTGACGAGTTTCGAGACAGTCTTAGCGTCCGAGAGTCTCCCGTTTTGACTGCGGGGGTGTGTTAAATATATGTTGTATATATTGTTTTTGTAAATTAGCTTAGTCAATATTCAGTTCCTTGAAATAAGGATTGATGCCTTTCTATTAGGCAAATTACAAGGCAAATTACATGCTTCTGAATTTGTATATATTTAGAACAATGAGAATGAAATCTTTGAGGAAAATATTTTATTAAAGAGGTTGTAACATCACTTATAGTATACTTAACTATATTCTAAAAACTTGTATTTCAAATTATTCCATTTCATCTAAAAATAAAAACTCACAAAAAAAAACAAATTAGAATTTGCTAAACATCTTTAACATAGTCATTCATTCTTATTACTTAAGTAACTTAGACTTAATGCATTTTAATATTATCATTATAGTCATAATTAAAACTTGCTAAGGCCAAAGGAAGTGATGCTTCGGTACCATCGATGTCAACATAGGAGAAGATTGAGGTGGAGCTTGCCAACACGGTGTCGTATTCAGTATGTCAGGATTTTGTATCAGCCACTGTCTTTTCTTTCTCTTTGACAAGCTTAGGCGAAGAAGAATTTAAGATGAAATTCAACATCTACTTATCATTTCTACCACTCATGGCGTGTTTGTGAGTGTTTTTTAAAACGATTTATTAACTTATTAGTTTTTTAAAAAACCAATAAGCTAAAATATACTTTTAAAAGACTAACTTTTTGGTCAAAAAAAAATATGACTTTTTCAAAAGTTCAATACCTGACTTTTCCAAAAAAAAAAAAATGTATGATTAATTTATAATTTTATATACAATATTTAAAAACTATAGGTGTTATTTATATAAATTATTTAGTGCTTGATTATTTATAAAAATTTAAGGTTTTTTCATTTATTTAAATATCTTATAATTTTATAAGTTTTTTTAGTAGACTACATTTGTAGAAAGGGCCCTATAATTCTAAAAACATTCACCCGCTTGTCTAATTCGTCGACTACTATTGTCAAATTGGACACACACTTATGACAAAGTGACATCGTAGTATATAAATGCGCTTGTTTGGTGCAATTCATTACTGTCGCACCCTATTAGAGTGTTATAAAGACTTTTTTTGGTTGCGGTCCAAAGTTTTCCGTCATAGATTTTTTAATGCAAAAAAGTTCAAAGGTTTATTTTTTCCTACAAAAAAACATTATTCGGAATTGAATATTCAATTTAAAATACTTTTAAGATTTCGGAATTGAATGTTCAATTTAAACTACCGTTAAAAATGGTAGTCTTAAAATACGAAAATTAATGTTCAATATTAATTTTAAATGTTAAAAGAATGAGAAATTTTACCATGAAACATATGACCGACAATACGAATGGTTTCCCATTTTTTAAAAGTTCTCATGGAAAACTCGCCCTTATATTTATTGAATATTTAATAATAGAATTTAAAGATCGTGGTAAACTAAATAATGCTTGACAAAATGATTTTGCTTTTTTGTAAGATTGATCACACAAAGAAATGTAAATAAAAAATTATTCTATAACTATTTCTTTTTGTATACTCGTGGGTTCACCACATACTTGTAAAATATTTTATAAAAGTAAACGTTTTTTTTTATTAGTTTTTCATCTCAAATTAATCACGTGTGTATCATATTATCTCCTTACATTGTGGAGTACCCTTTTTTATATCATTTATTTTGTTAAAGTGCAAATCGCGATATAAATAATAAATCTAGCTACTATATAAAAGATATAATGGATTTCTTAGCAAAATTACAATAGGTTGTATTACATGTAAAACATACAAACAAAACAAACATATGAATCACATATTAATAACAATTGAAATCCTAGATATTCATTTATTTAATTAAAGCATAAATAACGATTGATGATTTTAGCTTCAAGAAAAGACGTAGTTGATAAAGGATCAAATTTAGGTGGGAATTGGCATGGTGGTTGGAAGACTATGAAGGACCACCGTCTCCACCGTCAAACCAGGACCGAACCCAAACAGAACACCCCAGTCCAATCCTTCGCCGGTGGTGGCAGCACCGTCCTCCGCCGACTTCTTTCTCATCTCGTCAATGATGAACAACACGCAGGCACTGGACATGTTTCCGTACTCGCTCAATACATGTCTGGTGGCTCTCATCTTCTCCTCCTTGAGACCAAGCTTGAGCTCCACCTGGTCCAGTATCGCCGGACCACCGGGGTGGGCGATCCAGAAGATGGAGTTCCAGTCGGTTATCCCCAAAGGAGAAAATGCTTGTGTCAGAGCCTTCTCTATGTTCTTCGAGATCAACCCTGGAACATCCTTAAGGAGATGAAAAGTTAGCCCCACCTCCCTCAAATGTCCGTCGATGGCTCCCTCGGAGTCAGGTAAGATCGTCTGAGCCGCAGACACCATCTCGAACAACGGCCGTTCAATCGTCAAGTCAGGGTCCGAACCCACGATGACCGCCGCAGCTCCATCCCCGAAAAGAGCTTGTCCAACGAGGGAATCAAGGTGGGTGTCGTTAGGGCCACGGAAGGTAACCGCTGTAATCTCAGAGCAAACCACAAGAACACGAGCACCCTTGTTGTTCTCAGCGAGGTCCTTGGCGAGTCGGAGAACCGTTCCGCCGGCGAAACACCCTTGTTGGTACATCATGAAGCGTTTGACAGAAGGACGTAGGCCGAGGAGCTTAGTGAGCTGGTAATCGGCGCCGGGCATGTCAACGCCGGAGGTGGTGCAGAAGATGAGATGGGTGATTTTGGATTTAGGTTGGCCCCATTCTTTGATGGCTTTGGTCGCGGCTTCTTTACCGAGCTTGGGGACTTCGACAACCACCACGTCTTGTCTGGCGTCGAGGGAAGGAGCCATGTACTCGCAAAGGTTGGGGTTCTCTTTGAGAAACTCCTCTGTCAAATGCATGTATCGTTTTCTTATCATAGACTTGTCACCTGCAAGTTTCATATACATGTATACTTTGTTAAAACAAAACCCTACACATAACATCATGCTGATACAAATACAAATCGATCATCACTTTTATTTTTTTTTGAAAGATCTGAAAACTACGTCTCAGAAAAGTTTTGCCACAATATATCTTTGGCCTGTGTTATCTCACGAAAAACTCAATGGAAGTAAGAGTAAATACATACACATGCGCTGGAACTTCTCTTTGAGATCAACCATGTGTTCGCTTTTAGTAATCCGAAAATAGTAATCGGGATAATCAGCTTGGTAGACGCAGTTGGATGGAGTTGCAGTGCCGATGGCAAGAATGGTGGCTGGACCTTGTGCCCGTTGGGCATTTCTGATCTGAGCAATATCAATTGAGGAGGCCATTGGTGTTCAATCTCTGGTGGCAGGAATGGAGTTGATCTTTCAGTTTCAAACTAGAGAAGGAAATGTGGTTGCGAAATAGACGATGTTTGAGTATCTATTATATAGAGTGTTAGGTTCTTTAAACCTCAATTTAGAATTTATTGAGCCGTAAGTGTTCGCGATGGTAGTACATGCCACGTCGAGCATCATGTATGCATTTATGACACAATACCCAAGGGAGCTTGTATCTCTTTGGAGGTTTGTACTAGATACAAAAGGAACGACTTGACATCCAGTTGATTAAAGTGTAAGATGTAATTAATGGGTCTGATTGTATACCTCTTCGGTATCGTAAAATTGTCATTATACGATTTGGTATGCATGTCCCCGGATCTCTTGTGGCTTGTGGCTTGTGGCTTATGTGGTCATCGGTCAAGTGGGAGTCAAGTGAACACCATTCCCCACCTCCACATTAATCACCAACTCGTAGTGAATTGTAGCGAAGATCATGAACCATGCACCACACCTAATAATTTAATTTTTCTCTATCTCTTTCTACTTTTTTTTTTATTAATTTAAAGATATTTATTTATATTAAATAATTAAAAAAATAAGAAAGATATAATAGTATGGAGTGATAATTATTTTATAGCGTATGGTTTAAATGTAAGGATTATAAGATGTTGATGTGACATTTTTTTAATGGTTAAGTGGTGAGTATTAATAATATTTTATATAGTTATTGAAAAAGATAAATTACAAGGTTCTTAATAAAAAACATAAAGGCTATAAAGAAGGAATGGAAAAATAAATATTAACCAAGATAAAACTCTAAGGAGCTAAAGCTTAAATGGCCCATGCGGGCTAATAACATATAGGCTAACATCCCTCTTCAAACTCACAATGTCACAATAATAAGCATTGAGAGTTAGTCACACAAGAACCGAAATCGAGATGCCGATAAAGCCTTTGTAAAAATATCCGCAAGCTGCAAGGTTGATGAAACAAACGAAAGTGATATGGTCCCGAGTTGTAAGTGATGACGGGTGAAGGGACAATCAATCTCAATGTACTTCGTCCACTCATGGAAAACATAATTCTTCGCAATTTGTATTGCACTTTTGTTATCACAATGCAGGGAAGTAGGTGAAGAAATGTGAACTCTCATATCTGCAAGCAACCACCGTAACCAGATAATCTCACATGTATTCACAGTCATAGCACGATACTCAGCCTTCGTGGAAGATCTAGAGACAACGTCATGTTTCTTGCTCTTCCATGAAATGAGAGACTCTCCAAAAATACGCAAAATGCAGTGGTAGATTTATGATCATGACAATCGTCATCGCAATCAGCATCACTATAGGCACGTAACTTAAGAGAAGACGTCGAGGGAAACAAGAGGGTCTGAAACTGAGTGCTACGAAGATATCTCAAAATAATGAGTACAACTCCCCAATGAACAAAGGTATGAGCAGTAACAACCTGACCGACAACATGAATAGCATGAGTAATATTCAGACGAGTAATTGTGTGATAAACCAAACTTCCCACAATAGTGCGATAAAGATTTTGATCGGACAAAGGAATACCATCAGTAGGAGAGTACTGTGCACTAGTTTCAATAGGACTATCAATAGTCCGATTGTCAGAGAGGCTCGCCCGTGTAAACAAGTCAGATATATATGTAGTCTAAGAAAGAAGATACCCTTTCTTAGACTGAGCAACCTCAATATCCAAGAAATAACGCAACAAGCCCAAATCCTTCATAGCAAATCGATGAGCTAGATTATGCTTCAAAGACTCAATACCACCATGTTCATCACCAGTAATAATCATGTCATCTACATATAAGGACAAAAGAATTCGTCCTACACTTCAACATCTAACAAACAAAGCAGAATTATGATTACTTTGGACAAATCCAAGAGAGGTAATCATTATGGTGAATTTATCAAAACAAGAATGAGGTGCTTGCTTGAGACCATACAAAGCTTTGCGAAGCCGACAAACCTCAACCGACTGGTGCCAAATTCATGGGGGAGGAGATATATCAGCCTCTTCATGGAGGTCACCATTCAAAAATGTATTATTGACATCCATTTGAAAGATCTTCCATTGTCGAAAGGATGCAACTGCAATCATAGTACGGATTGTCGTCATCTTTGCCATTGGGACAAAGGTCTCCTCATAGTCAAAACCGAACTATTGGGAATACCCTTTTGCTACAAGTCTGGCCTTGTACCGCTCAATAGACCCATCATCTTTTGTTTTTATCTTGTATACCCAACAAAAACCAAATATATGTTTCCCAGGAGGAAGGGAAACCAAATCCCATGTATGAGTCTAATGAAGAGCAGTGAGTTCCTCAGCCATAACATTCTGCCAAAGAGGATTTAATACAGCTTCTCTATATGATTTAGGTTTAGACAGATAATGGATGTTCACTATAAATGAAGCAAATGGTCCTGAATATGTAATTTAACAGTCGAAGGAGTAGACTCAAGAGCAGGAGGGGTCGAGGAACTCTCTGAAAAAGTGGGTGTGTTATGATCTAAAGGATCAGGTGGCGTATATGGGTCTCGAGCCTCTATCTCCTCATCGAAAGAATCAATATGTAGAAGGTTTGACTTCGTTACATTATGGGATGTAGTAGGAATCGAGTAGAAAGAAATATTTTCTAAAAAAGTGACATGTCGGGAAACATATAACTATTAACTCATAAGATCATACCAACGGTATCCTTTCTGTCCAACACCATACCTAAAAAATACACAAATAGCATATTTCATCCCCAATTGGTTCCTCTCAACATGAGGACGAAGAACAAAACAAGTACATCCAAAAACTCTTAAGGCAGAGTAGTTTGGTGGGTGACCATATAGCTTCTCAAAAGGAGACATTCTTGAATTCAATGAAGTACGGATACGATTAATCATATAAACATCAATTAAGACTGCTTCTACCCAAAACGCACTAGGGACCTGTGCAAACAGGAGCAATGAACGGGTTGTCTCAAAAATATGATAGTGTTTTCGTTTTGCCACACCGTTTTACTGAGGAGTGTCAGTACACGATGATTGGTGTATGTGAGACAACCCGAACCTTTTTCCATTTTCGTTATCCAAATTCCGTTAATAAAATTTGAATTTTTATTGAGTCCCGTCGAATTCCTTTTGTTTGGAAAGTCATTTTGTTATATAATTGAGCTTCATATATGAGTCAGGACCAAATCTACGTGAAATTTTGAGTTTTCACTCAATCAACACAACCATTCATGACCGGACTTGAGTTCATGGCCGTACACCCATGTACGGCCATACACTTATTTACGGCCAACGTCGGGTGGACCCCACCACCGACCACAAAAACCCCTATAAATATGAGACTCTATCCCTCATTTACACTTTTCTGGCCGAACACCCTCTACTTTTCTCTCTAGACTCTCGACCGTACACCCCTAAAGCACCTTTATTCTTCCGTAAAACATCGAAAAACACCATTAGGGGTTCATTTCGAAGCATCTAGGACACATATTCATCGATTCTAGCACTCTTGTTCTTGAGTGTACGACCTTATACCTTTAAGTTCGTTGACCATACACTCATTCACAGTCGTACACCTTCAAAGGTCGTACACCCTTCAAGGCAGTCTACGGTCGTACACGGTTCACGGCCGTACACTCCCTTTCATGGTCAAACACACTCCTTAAGTGGTACATTAGACTGAAAACCCGCTTTCCTCGATTCAATCAAGTCCCGGGAACATTTCTTAACCGAAAGCAAGTCTTTTTCCAACACTTTATTTAATGAAATCGTTAATTTAGATACATATATGTATTTAATTGTTATTACGATTCCGTTAAGTGCCACGTACAACAACTCGAGGGTCTTCGTTTCCAGTTCATTGATTCGATGCTTGCACACAATTAACTGTGAGTTCATACCCCTACATTTTTCCGAGTTTTTAATGTTTTCAGGGGGAGAATACAACTAAAAGCACAAGAAATCTTGTGTTTAAAAATATAATTTGGTTTATTATATTTACCTATCAATAGCACACATTGAACATAGAACTTACTAAACATGGTAAACATCGTTACTACTAGACTTGAAATCAACTTACAAAATATGTTAGGATACAAACACTGCAAAAACAAGTTTTTGAAACAAAGGAAACAAACTTATGATTTATGAAATAAAAGATATTATTTTATAAGGATTCATTTTAATGTGAAAATGGATTTTCATAGTATTATTAGTGAATTCGTTGAGAGAACCACAGTGTGAGACACCTTGTAATCAGAGTCTCCTGAGAGGGAGAGCGTGAGTTTGTGTATAGATCTATACGAGAGTGAAAATCCCGCACCCTGACTATTAGCTACAGTTAACCTCAAGTGACAAACGTTGTTTTTCGCGACGTCCGAGTACGTCGTAATGTTGATCGTCCATAGTATGGTTATAAAAATCCACAGGTGAAACAACGACCCGTTCACGTAATAATACACCTAACAAACAGTCAACAGGGTTAGTAACTATGTGATGACTTAGTATGTACATTAGGGTAATATAACATTAACATCCGACATGTAGTGGGATGTGTGATCTCTGCCTCATTTCTTGTTCCTTGTTTGTTTGTGGGCTTAGGGCAGAATCACCCAATCGACTATCTGGTCGATCTACATTTCTATAACTCGTATGTACTAGGTGATCATAGGAGGGTATTAACAACACTTTCAGTATACTGTACAACATGCATTCAACTAGTTTTATTTATGTAATAAGACTAGTATATAATGGTTTTCATACAAAGGTTTTCGTACAATGGTTTTTCAAACACAACAATACTTAAACAACATAAGTATGGTAGATACTTATATTCTATGAATAGGAATATATGATTCAATAACATACACTTAGGGAAAATATAGGATTTTCCTGGGTAAACATCAGTACTTACAACAACTGGTTAATTATTCAATTAACAAATATTCATTATTAATTCTATAATTCCTTAGTTTATACATCCAGGTTACGTATGAAGAATATCCGATAGACTGTGGAATGTGTGGTTTCCGCATCATTCCCTGTTCCTTGTTTGGTTGTGGGCTTAGGGCAGATCCACACAATTAACCGTCTATTCGATATTGGTTTATGCGTAACTAGTATGAACCAAGAAGATATAGAAAGAATGGGTTTAATCATATTTTTCATAAGAAAATATTGGATTTTCTTGAGGAACACTTTCAACAGATATCAAAGGATCAATTGTCACACCCCAAAACCGAAACGACGAAAACTTTCGGGGGTGGAGGACGTCATGTTTAGTATCACAAGGCATGTATGATAGTAAGCAAGTAATGAACAACCATTTCATTAGAAAGAAAATGTTTACAAATTATGTGTTCACAAAACATGGAGTACATAAACAAATAACAAAATAAGTCTTGAAGCTATACTGCTCCATCTTCTGAATTCCCAGAGCGAGTACCTGTCTACTAGTTTCCTGAGAATACAAGTTATTTGAAAGAGTTTATCAGCAATTAAGCTGGTGAGTTCATAAGATTTTAGTGATGTAAGTAAGTTGTTTAAAAATGTAGTTGAAACGTAGTAAGTTATAAGTGTGTTTTTAGAAAAGTCCGAAAGTTCCTCTAGAAAATCCTATATTTCCTAATTTGATGAAAGATACGTAAAAATGATCCTACAATCCTTTCTATGAGTACTAAGTAGATACAAGTTATATAAAACTCAGAGTAAACAAAGAATCGATTGTGCGCATCTGCCATAAGTCCACAACCAAACAAGGAACCGGAGGTAAGGCGGATAGCACACATCCCATTGTTTGTTAGGTCCTCATCATATATAACCCTGGTGTATTCACTTCTTACTCATGGAGTTAATTGTAATAGTTCCTTTATATTTAATGAAAATATCCCTTCAGAAAACTCGTATTTCTTATAATAAAATAGTGACCACAGTGATTACTTCTATAATCACTTAGCTTATACTAGTTGTATAAAATCTAATATCAAATAGACAGTTGATTGGATGAGTCTGCCCTAAGCCTACAACCAAACAAGGAACAAGAAATAAGGCGGAAAGCACACATCCAACTACCTATTGGGTATTAATGACATATAACCATGATGTATAAACTGAGGTATTATAGAGTCAATCGCCTAAAGTCCTTTAAGTTTATACTGGTAGTATTGTATATAGTAACTATTGGTGTACTAATTGCCTTAAATTGATTACTAAGGTATAATGTGATGGCTAGATCCCATACTAAACGCTATCGTTGTCAAAAGATTCTGGGAACCAAACGCGACCTCTGCAATCATTGGCAAGCTGTTAACATCCACATTAAAATTATATGATCATGTATACCCAATATAACTATCACCTTTTGTTTAAAACAATGCGTTAGTGATTCATTGGTATAGTTAGATCCTGTAAGCGTTCCATGCTATAGCAAATTAGTGTGTTCATTCTGTTTTAGTATGTATCTTCTCTTGTTATAGTATCTTAGTATCTTCTCTTGTTATAGTATCTTAGTATGTTCTTTTCTGTTATCGTGTATTGTATCTAGTATGAACTGAACCCCTAAACAATACCCATTATAGTTTACTAGTATTCTACATGAACTGTTATTGAAAAGACTCATTTTACTACCAAGTTATACTTGTACTGTAAAAAAATGGAGTTTTTTTTAAACTATAAAGCAACATTTTGAAAGATGTTTATAACAAACAATTACACAATTATCATTGTGTTCAACTTGTATCCCCCTCCCCCCCCCCCCCCTAAAAGCATTTAAAACAATTAAAAGATTCATTACGGGGTATGAACTCACCTGAAGTGGGTGATTCAACGAATATGCGTGCAAGGATGAGAAGTTCCACGAATGAAGTCCCGAGACTTAACAAGTCCTAAATGACATATATTGGCATGAATATAGCGTTTATAAGCAACTATATGAAAGGAGACACCTTCTGGGACAAGGAAACACTTTGACCAAGTGTTGGAATCACATGTGATTGGACTAAGGTAGGTGGAATGACTCTAACATGAGTTTACTACCATGGGTTTACGGCTTAAAGGAGTTTACAACTATAAACTCATGGTAAAAACATGCATAAGTGTTGGTTTGAAGGCTAGGTAAGTTTTAGGTACTTTTGCTCTACACAAGGATGAGAAAGCCCAACTCTATGGAGAGTGTTGAGGTGTTTACGGACAAGGGAGTTTACTCCTGGCCGTAAACTCTCTAAATTATCACATTTAGGGTCTTAAAGGTAAGGAGTCTCAAGGGTTCAAGTGTTCTAAGGTTTTAGCAAGAGCATAGATGTGTTTAAGGTCCAAAACTTATCATACTTGGAGTTTACGGCCAAGGGTGTTTGCTTTTGGGCTGTAAACTCACTAAATGATGAGTTTGGTGATGATTTAAGGTCTTACAACGCACAAGGGAGTGTTCTAGCCTTAATTCCAAGCCTTAGGAAGAGTTTAGGGCTCAAATGGCACCCTTATAGGGGTTTACGGCCATGGGAGATGGCTTGGCCGTAAACTCCTTTTGGTCTTGATTTCTTGATGTTTTCAAGGTCCTAAGCATGAGTATTAACTAGATATGAAGTGTAGGGGAGAGTACTTACGATATAGAAGCTTGAAATGGTTGATTTTGGCCAAGAACACTAGTGTGTGTTCTTGGTGTTCTTGGTGAAACTTGAAGATCTATGAAAACATGATTTTCATGGATGAAATCATGAGAGGATGCTAGATTAAGAGGTGAATCAACAAGACAAGGAAGAATACTTACCACTTTTGAAGATCTAGGATGAAGATCGGGATGATAGTTGAGAGAGAAATGGGGTGTTCTTGATGAGGGAGTGAAAGAATGAAGAAAATTGAAGAATATGAGCCTATATAGGGGAGTTTACGGCCATCCTTGAGTTTACGACCGTAAACTCAAGTGCTTGAGGCCGTAAACTCTTCTTGATGAGGTTATGGCTGGATTGGTTTAACAGTGTCTCTAGCAGGTACTTCCTAACACTTATTCCTTAAGTGTACTAGGCTAAAACCCCTTAGAAAGATCTTTAACAATGCTAGAACTCATTACCAATGAGTCTGACACTTAGTTGAGTTGAATGATTGAGCTTATAAAGCAAAAATTTTTAGGTTGTCACATCATCCCCCCGTTAGATGGAATTTCGTCCCGAAATTAGCTTTCTTACAGTACTACAGGGGTTGCGTTCCGTTGATTTGTAGAATATCCACTCGTAGACCTGGAAATTTTGCCCTAGTCTTCATGATAGAATTCGTACTTGGTCCATCTATCATTACCTCGTGTATACAAGTCGTATATAATTAGGATTAGTAAGACGGTCGGATGTGCGACTCTGCCCCAGGTCCATAACCAGACAATGAACAAGAGATAGGGCGGAAACACACATACTAGATCTGCGTAATCCTAATCATATACCACCCTCGCGTATACACTGAATAGTGATAGGTGGGCTATATTCGTCCTTAGCCTCTGTGCTAGAACTTGGTCTGCTGGTCGAGTGGTATTTCATGACGGTCTGTAGACATCTGACGATAAGGTTTCGGAGGATAAAGTACCCTTCGCATGAGTACTTCGGGGCTTAGAATACGATAGATAAAACTAAAGTTTTGTTCGAGCCGTCGATACGAATGTCGAAGGCTTCGAGAACTTGACGATCGAGGCGATAGAAACATATGAACTTAGTATGGTGACGACCAAGCCAACTCATGACAAATGATAGTAACGGACTCTTTACTGAACAAAGTTTTTGGCCAATTTGAAAGGAATGTCTGTTATACGAAGATGTATCCCTAGTGTGTTCGACAATATACTCCTAGTGTGTTCGACAATGTACTCTTTGTAAATGTTCTAGTGCTTTCTGTTTTCCCTTTGATGTTAACACCCCTACGTATCGTACCTCTATGTGCGCGTACATACAAATGAAAGTGCTTTAATAACTGGTGATGATACTTTATGACATGATCCTCCTCGGTACCACTACGATCGCCTGTCATATACAAGTTATGAATATTTAAGATGAATAAGACAGTCGACTGAGTAACTCTGCCTCAAATCCACAACCAAAACAGGAACAGGAATTAAGGCGGAATCACTCACTCTAAGTCTACAACATCTTAGTCATGCACAACTCTAATGTATATGCTAAGCCATCATAGCTTCTCTAAACGGATCTTTTAGTTCTCTTGAATATCGTGATCTTTTCAATATATGAGTGGTTAAGATTAATTTTAAGTGTATTCCCCTTAGTTTTAATCTTATATAAATATAAATTAATTTTTAAAGTAATTACTAGATCGAAGACGTACGCTGCTCATTGACGACTCTGGGGTTGATTCTCCTGCGGTGATCATCAGGATGCGTCCATCCGCGCCTGAGTTCTTTGTTATCGGGCAGTCCCTCTGGTAGTGACCAGTCTCTCCACAGCCATAACAGGCTTGGTTTTCTTCGACTCTAGGGACTTGGGAGATTGGTTGAGCCGGTGCCCTGTAGAAACGGACTGCGTGTCCCTTTCTGTGGCAGTTCAGACACTGCATTTCCCGACATACTCCGGTGTGGTGATAGTTGTACTTTCCACACTTTGGGAGGGTTCCAACGTATCGACTGGTAGGTGCTGGAGTAGCAGGCATTGTATCAGCGTACATAGTACTCGCGTGTTGCTCTTTCGGGGGTTCTTGTGTTGTTCGCTTCTTCTTTTTCTTGTTCCCCGACTTCTGATTATAGTCCTCTCCTTTTGATGGCTCAGGAACGAGGACTCCTACACCATGGCAGACTCGATGGTCAATGAGTCGCTGGTCTAGGCGTTTAGCACTATCAAATGTGATTGGGTTAGAAGACAATACATCTCCTTGAGTTGGAGTAGTCAGACTCCAAATGTATCATTCTATCTTCTTGCTCTCCGGGGTAACCATCCCGGGGCATAGTGCTGCCATGTCGCTAAACCTATCAGTGTAGGCTACTATGTCTGAGCCTGCCATCTTGAGCTCCCATAGTTCTTGTTCCATCTTTTATACTTCGCCCCTTGGGCAGTACTCTTCCACCATTAACTCCTTTAGGTTTTCCCAACCTATTGAGTTAGCCACTGATAGGGTCAATGACTTAACATGGCTGTTCCACCATGTCAGGGCTCGGTTGGAGAAGGTGCAGGCAGCAAACTTCACTTTGCTCCCTTCTGGGCACGAACAGATTTCGAAGACCGAATCTGTTTTCTCAAACCATCGCATCAGAGCGATGACTCCATCATTTCCGTTAAAGGAAAGGGGTTTGCAGTTGATGAAGTCCTTGTAGGAACATCATTCCCCACCTCCACATTAATCATAAAATTGTAGTGAAATGTAGTGAAGATCATGAACCACCATACCTAATAATTTTATTTTTCACTATCTATTTCTACTTTTTTTTATTAATTAAAAGATATATTTTTTATTAAATAATTAAAAAATAAGAAAGATATAATTGTATTAAGTGGTAATTATTTTATAGCGGTATGGTTTAAATGTAAGGATTATAAGAGGATGAGGTGACATTTTTTTAATGGTCATATAAGAGGATGATGTGACATTTTTTTCATGGTCATATTGCTATATGATTATTGAAAGAAAGAAATTATAAGGTTCTCAATGAAAAGTATAAGGAATACAAAGAAAAAAGGAGAGAATAAATACTAGCTAAAATAAAACTCTAATGGGTTAAAGCCTAAAAGGTCCATAAATATGTGGGCTAATAACATATAGACTAACATCCCCTTCAAACTCATAATGTCACAACAATAAGCATTGAGAGTTTGTCACACAAGAACCGAAACCGAGATGTCAATATAGTCTTCGGAAAAATATTCGCAAGCTGCAAGGTTATGAAACAAACGGAAGTGATATGGTTCCGAGCTGTAAGTGATGACGGGTGAAGTGACAATCAATATCAATGTGTTTTGTCCGCTCATGGAAAACAGAATTCTTCGTAATTTGTATTGCACTTTTGTTATCACAATTTAGGGGCGTAGGTGAAGAAATGTGAGCTCCCATATTCGCAAGCAGCCACCGTAACTAGATAATCTCACATGCAGTCACAGTCATAGCACGATACTCAGCCTCCGTGCAAGATCTATAGACAACGTCATGTTTCTTGCTCTTCCATGAAATGAGAGACTTTCCAAAAATATGCAAAATCCGGTGGTCGATTTACGATCATGACAATCGTCATCCCAATCAGCATTACTATAGGCACGTAACTCAAGAGAAGACGTCGAGGCAAACAAGAGGGTCTGAAACTGAGTGCTACAAAGATATCGTAGAGTACGGAGTACAAATCCCCAATGAACAAAGGTAGGAGCAGTAAAAAACTAATCGAAAACATGAATAGCATGAGCAATATCCAGACGAGTAATTGTGAGATAAACCAAACTTCCCACAATAGTGAAATAAAGATTTTGATCAGACAAAGGAACAACATCAGTAGGAGAGTATTGTGCATTGGTTTCAAGAGGAGTATCAACAGTCTAATTGTCAGAGAGGCTCGCTCGTATAAACAAGTCAGATATATATTTAGTCTGGGAAAGAAGATATCCTTTCTTAGACAGAACAACCTCAATACCCAAGAAATAACACAACAAGACGAAATCCTACATATCAAATTGATGAGCTAGATTATGCTTCAAAGACTCAATACCACCATGGTCATCACCAGTAATAATCAAGTCATCTACATATAAGGACAAAAGAATTTGTCTTGAACTTGAGCATCTAACAAACAAAGTCGAATCATGATTACTTTGGACAAATCTAATAGAGGTAATCCCTGTGGTGAATTTATCAAACCAAGCATGAGGTGCTTGCTTGAGACCATACAAAACTTTTAGAAGAAGAAAAACCTCACCTGGCTGGTGCCGAATTCCTAGGGGAGTAGATATGTAAGCCTCTTCATGGAGGTCACCATTCAAAAAGGCATTCTTGACATCCATTTGAAAGATCTTTCACTTTCGAAAGGATGCAACTGCAATCATAGTATGAACTGTCGTTATCTATGCCACTACGACAAAGGTCTCCTCATAGTCAAAATTGTACTGTTAGGAATACCCTGTTGCTACAAGTCTGGCCTTGTACCGTTTCAACAGACCCATCAACTTTTGTTTTTTTCTTGTATATCCAACAAAACCAATCGTATGTTTCCCAGGAGGAAGAGAAACCAAATCTCATGTATAAGTCCGATAAAGAGCTATGAGTTCCTCAGCCATAACATTCTACCAAAGAGGATCTAATACAACTTATCTATATGATTTAGGTTCAGATAGATGATGGATTTTCGCTATAAATGAAGCAAATGGTCCTGAATACATAGAGTAAGAAAAATCTGGAAGCTTGGTGGACTTGATAGGATAAATAGACCTCCTAAGGGGTAGTGGTGGATGTGAATCTTCAATTTTAAAAGTTGAAGGAGCAGACTCAGGAGCAGGAGGAGTCAAGGAACTCTCTGAAAAAGTGGGTATGTCATGATCTGAATGATCAGGTGGCATGGATGGGTATCGAGCCTCTATCTCCTCATCGAAAGGATCAATATGTAGAACATCTAACTTCGTTACATTGTGAGCTGTAGTAGGAATCAAGTATAAAGGAATATTTTCCAAAAAAGTGACATGTAGGGAAAAATATAACTTCTGACTCACAAGATCATAGCAACAATATCCTTTTTGTCCAACACCATACCCCAAAAATACACAAATAGCAGCTTTCAGACCCAACTTGTTCCTCTCAACATGAGGAAGAAGAACAAAACAAGTACATCCAAAAACTCGTAAGCAGAGTAGTCTGGTAGGTGACCATATAGCTTCTCAAAAAGAGACATTCCTGAATTCAATGAATTATGGATAGGATTAATCACATAAACATCATTTAAGACTGCTTCTACCCAAAAGGCACTAGGGACCTTCGCAAATAGGAGCAATGAGCAGGCTGTCTCAACAATATGACGGTGTATTCGTTGTGCCACACCGTTTTGATGAGGAGTGTCAATACATGATGTTGGTGTATGGTACCATCAGAAGCTAGTAACTAAGTAAAATCATTAGAGGTATATTCACCCCTAAGTCACAACTGAAGCAGCCAAATCTTGAGTTTTAACAAGAGCTCAAAAATTGTTGTAAATGCCAAGGAAATCATATGTGCGTTTCATAAGATAAAACTAGTTATATTGAGTATAATTATCTATAAAAGATACATAATAGGTTGACCCACCCTTTGTGGATACTGGTGCAGGACCCCACACATCAGAATGAATAATATCAAACGGAGCAGTAGAACATGACATACTTTTACTGAAAGGTAAAACAAATAATTTTGCCAGTTTACAACCACTACAATCAGAAATATCACAAGTGTTCAAATGACGAGGTGTCAACTGGTGGTGTAGCAGCAGCATCAAACTATGGAGGACGAGGTGTCCATGGAGGAGTACCAGAGGAATGTGGCTGAAACTTCTGTTGACTAGAACTATTTTGTTGTCCCGACTGAGGCTGACCAAATTTACCCTTGTTAACTAACAATGGACACTAAGCTTTCCAATGATTTTTCTATTTGCAGAATACACACTCATCATAAGCAACCTTTAGATTTTGTCGAGACTAATTAGAGGAACAGCAAGCACAACAGTAATAGAAGTAGGAACTGAGGTTTCTTTAAACCCTTTATCCGCGTGAGACTTGATACGAGTCTCTTCAACAATTAATCATCTCATAAACAACAAAAATCCACTGAGGGAAGGGGGAGCGGTGAATAATCGTTCCACATAGGCCTTCAAAATCAGAATGCAAGGCCATAAAAAACTGGACCAAACGTTGTTCTTCCCTACTAGAAATATATGACTCAAAATCTTTTAAATCTTTAGAATCTGTAAGAGCCAATTGATCCATCAAATTAGACATAATAACATAGAATCTTGAATACTCTAGTCACATTGTTTAAGAGCACGAATATCATATTCTAACTATTACTATTTAGCAACAGTATTCTTTATGTCCAACACCATACCCTAAAAATGCACAAATAGCAGATTTTGGCCCCAACTTGTTCCTCTCAACATGAGGACGAAGAAAAAACAAGTACATCCAAAAACTCGTAAGGTAGAGTAGTCTAGTAGGTGATCATATAGCTTCTCAAAAGGAGACATTCATGAATTCAATGAAGTACAAATATGATTAATCACATAAACATCAGTTAAGACTGCTTCTAACCAAAAGGCGCTAGGGACCTGCGCAAATAGGAGCAATGAGCAGGCTATCTCAACAATATGACAGTGTTTTCGTTCCGCGAAACCATTTTGTTGAGGAGTGTCAGTTCACAATGATTGGTGTATGGTACCATCATAAGCAAGTAAACGAATAAAATCATTACATGTATATTCACCCCTAAGTCACACCTAAATCACTTTATCACAACTGAATGTTGAGTTTTAACAAGAGCTCTAAAATTATTGTAAATGCCAAGGAAATCAGATATGCGTTTCATAAGATAAACCTAGGTATATCGAGTATAATCATCTATAAAAGATACATAATAAGTTGACCCACCCTTTGTGGACACTGGTGCAGGACTCCACACATCAAAATGAATAATATCAAGAGGAGCAATAGAATAAGACATACTTTTACTAAAAGGTAGAACAAAGAATTTTGCCAGTTTACAAGCACTTCAATTAGAAATATCATGAGTGTTAAAATGAAGAGGTGTCAACTGGTGGTGTAGTAGCATCAACAAACTGTGGAGGATGAGGTGTCCATGGAGGGGTACCATAGGAACGTGGCTGAAACTTCTATTAGCCATACCTATTTTGTTGTCCCGACTAAGGCTGATCATATTTACCCTTGTTAACTAACAATGGACACTGAGCTTTCCAATGATTTTTCTATTTATAGAATGCAAACTCATCATATGCAACCCTTGGAGTTTGTCGAGACTAATTATAGGAAACACCAAGCACAACAGGAATGGACGTAGGAATGGAGGTTCCTTTAAACCCTTTATCTGCGTGAGACTTGATACGAGTCTCTTCAGCAATCATCTTATAAACAATAGAATCCACTAAGGGAAGGGGAGCGGTGAAGAATCGTTCCACGTAGGCCTTCAAAATCAGAATGCAAGGCCATCAAAACTAGACCAAACGTTGTTCTTCCCTCCTAGAAATATAAGACTCAAAATCTTTTAACTTTTTAGATTTGGTAAGAGCCAACTAAACCCATAAATCAGACATAGCAGTATAGAAATCTTGAATACCCTAGTCACTTTGTTGAAGAGCACGAATATCATATTCTAACTGATACTATTTAGCAAAGTTATACTGAGTGTATAGTTTGTCCAAGTGATTCCAAACTTCTTTTGTTGTGTTATATTTAGCTAATTTCATACTAGTAGACTGTGTAATAGAATTGTTAATCCAAGTAATGACTTTGGAGTTATCAATCTCCCAAGCATCAATCAACAAATCAAAATTCTCAGCTTGAGGCACTGAGGTTTTGGCTTTAGTCCGAGTGACATAGCCCCACATAGAGGAAGTTCCTCATAACATAACTTTAATACATATAATTCTTTTCACCTAGTCCAGTACTGATTGACTAATGGGAATCGTCCTTTCCAGTCATGTTGGCAATGGATAAAAAACCACAACAATAGATAAGCAATCTGAAAATGAGAAGGGCAACAATCCAACAGAAACAACTAATCGAACAACAAGAGATCGAACAACAACAACAACAAACTAACAACAACAACAAACTAACAACAACAACAAACAAATACCAACAAATAAATGAACATCAGTAGCGAAGAAGCATCAAACAGATTGAAAAACGAAATGGCTATAGTAACCCTAGAAATGGGAGAATAAATACTAGCTAAGACAAAACTCTAATGGGCTAAAGCCTAAAGGGCCCATAAACATGTGGGATAATAACGTATATGCTAACAGGTTTTTATTTATTAGGAGAAAACTTAAATTAGCAAATAAACATGTTTTATATTATCAGAATTTTAATACACAAATTAATTATGTTTTTTTTAACAAAATCATTAAAACTTCAATGGAAATAGATAACATAAAACTAGGATATGAAGAAGTCTACAGGGGCTCAAACGCATGACACAGTCTTGACTACTATATAAGGGTGGAAAACGAGGAATGCAGTCATCGACCCTGTACCCGAAACCCAACCATCATACATATCCTTGTCCTTGCTTTACCCTTATCTCCGACAATTTGGGGAGGAATCACAAGACATTTTCGTCTTACATACTATATTTGGGACATGCATTTCCTAGACACGAGTTTTGCATAGAATTGGATGAAGATTTTAGAGGTTTAGAATTCATACAAGACTTCTTTGAATAGTCATGACCGGAAGATAGATTTTCTCCCTAAATGGTATAGTTATGTCTTGATATTGAGGGGGTGTATTTTGGGTTTAGTAATAGTTAATGGAGAATCTATAAAAAAACCACATGGTTCCCAAAAGATGTTTGACGAGACTGATTTAAAAGAAAATCAGGTTCAACAAGGCCGGTTCAAACAGAAAAATAACTGGTTCAACATGCATAAAAGTTGGTCGTGAAAGGACCCAGCCCACACTAGTCATTCCTTAATTTTTTTTTTTACTAAACTCAACTTAAACTTGGAGTAAAATGACTGAAGAATGCATGAAGACTTCATGGTGGGAAAGTGTAAAAAAAGCATCATTTATATATAATGGAAACTCCCACCACTTTCTTCTTGCAAAATCGATGTGGGAGTCATTTTTGCCATCAAATATGTTATGTCTTTTATTGTCTATAGTACATACCTCTCTTTTCCATTTTTTTTTCCACCACTATAAAATAGATCCTAAACAATTTCTATATAAATTGTAAATAGATAAAAAAAAATTGGTGGGTCTTGGGACACATCTTCCTCATGGTGAGTGTCCCCCAGTAATATTTGTTGTAGTTGTATTATTAAAATTAGTTATTTACACTTGTGTTTGGGTTGATTTTATTTGAGTTAACTATTTATGAATTTAATTATTTGGTTTATCCAGAGGGCGTGTTGAATGTTTGGAAGAAATATTAAAGAGTTTTTGGATATTGGACCTAGTTGATTCTGATCGTTCTTGGTTGCAACCAAATCTATTTTAACATATCTTCTAGGTGTCCTGAATATTGATATAAGAGGTGGTTTGTAACGCCCACAACTTCGAACTAAACAATTAAGACATAATAAGCGATAAAACAACATTTTGATAGAGGATTATTTATGATAAATACTCTTAACCAAATTTATAGCAGATGTGACCCGTGCATATAAAAAACTCTGAAATTTGACTTCGTATGAAACATTTATACTTCTTCGAAGTTTCACGATTAAACTGACACGGCTATGCACATTGTAAAAAGTGAATTTTATAAAGACTGCTTATTAGCCTAAACAATCTAAACAAAAGTCGTAGTAATCATAAAATCGAGAGCGTGCATATAGAGAACGTCCAAATTTGATTTCGTATGAGAAAATTATGATTTTTCGAAGCTCCAGTGCAAAAGTGGTGACACAGAAATTGAAATTCAAAACGGTTGATTATTAGTCGAAACAATCTAAATGAGAATTGAAGATCTCATGAATATGAACCCGTCGATGTAAAGACAATTGAGAACGGAGTTCGTATGAAGGCGATGTGAATTTCGCACGGACTTTAACAATTTAAGTCGGTCTAAATATGAATTTTAGTTAGAGTGAGAATTCTTTGTTGAAACCTAAAGGAAAGTTGA
This sequence comes from Lactuca sativa, assembly GCF_002870075.4. NCBI lineage: Eukaryota > Viridiplantae > Streptophyta > Magnoliopsida > Asterales > Asteraceae > Lactuca > Lactuca sativa. The sequence continues at coordinate 169,484,281 of NC_056624.2, read as the reverse complement.
ATAGCTTGTCAAGAGGATTCTGGGTTTATAAAGAACTTCAAAAACGAAGCTCCTATGCTATAGTTATGGTCATTCGAATATTTCAGGAAATTACTTGTTGTGATGACGTGGCACCACCAGGAAGCGCCACGTGGTGATGCCGGACGACCCCTCTCTCACGAAGACCAGGTGACGTGGCACCATAGGAGAGAGTGATACGTCGCACCACAAATGCTTGACACATGACATTGTTGGTGAAGGAGTCTTCCACCGGACCAGGCGATGTGGCCCAACGATAAGGCGACATGTGGTATGGCCCAGGCAATGACACATCATAAAGGCGCAACACATCTTGAATAGGGTGTGTGGCACACCCTCTAATACTTTGTATATATTCACATATTTTCAAATCATTTCTTCACCCGTTCACTACTAAAACCTCTGAAATCCTTTCTGCACCCATAATCCCAATTCACCCTAGTTCTCGACTACGTTAGCGAGGCTCCCGGGCATCTGAGATCCCGGAGTAACAGGTCTTTCGGTTTCGGAGTTTTGTCCGTGTAATTTCCCAGTTTTTGCTAAAATATCTATAAGTTAAGTTACATTTATTTTATTTCAAGTGTAACTTATATGTATGATCATAGTCGTTATTATGAATCTATAAATAAGATTTATCAGTGATTCCAAGTTATTATATTGATTGATCTACTTATAGGATTGATTCCAAGTCATTTAGTGAGGTGTTTAAAGTGAGATTTCTAAACAGTATCTTTTGTATACCAAATGGACCCTACCTACAATATGATCCTACCTAGTTATTCCTTACTTGATAGATCTTGATGTAGACATTGGGATTAGTGAGGAATCTAGACTATCATTAGTCACCAAAAACATTAGACTAAGACTTATTATTAATCATACTTAGGCCTCATCGAAAGAAAAGTCAAGGTTTTAGGCGAAGCGCTGTCAAATTCACCAATAATCCACTTTTAACAAGTGAATGCATAGTTACTTTCTACTTACACATAAATACAATTATTCTAAATGCTTAAATATTATGTGTGCTATTCAGTTGTGCTTAATATATCTATGCAACATGATATGACTATTAATTGATTAAGTTGTATATTAATCATACTTAATATATGATTAGGTAGTGAAGGGGTGTGTGAAATAATAAATTATAAGTTGTGATAGGTTAGTAAAGGATTGTGCAAAATAATAAGTTGTGCTTCCTAAAGTACTATCGTACTAATGTGCTCACCCAAAGTACTATTAAACTGTTGTGCCTAGTCATCTAGGAAAATATTAGTTAGTAAAAGGTTGTGTAAAATAATAAGTTGTGACATGTTATGTTGTGACCAAAGTACTATCATACTGTTGTATTTACCCAAAGTACTATCATATTGTTGTATTGTGCACAAAGTACTATCGTACTATTGTACCTAGATGTTTAAGGAATATTAGATGACAATCATTGCTGACAAAGATCCTTTAGGAGAGATCACTTGGGATCATTTTTGAAGGATTAAGAAGTGAGTATAACGAGAATGGGTAACTGGGATATTTGTTTGCTGGAAAATATATAATTAAAAATTATAATATTGTGGGTTGAAAACTGTATGCACTCACCATGTTTTCCAGCCTGACCCACTCAATTTCTTTGTATCACAAGTAACGGTACGAATGTATTGATGTTTGGATCTGATGAGAGATTCAAGGAAATGTAGGCCACTAGATGTTGTAAGGCCAGTAATGACTATATTTATACTTATGTTTCTTATATCAGTTATGACATCCCAAGTTTTTAATAATCAATGAAAAACATTTCTTCGGAACTACTTTTTATGGGACAAATTATGCAATATAAAGAATACTTTGTTTTAAAATAAGAATAAATAAAAAGGACTTTTCTGACTGTGAAAATGGAGATGTCACAGTTGGTATCAAAGCATTAGTTTAAGCAAACTAGGAATATTTGAAGTTTTCTAGACTTAAACTTAGAATGCTAAGTGATGATCATATGATATGTGTCTATTATATTTTTGGTAATACACTTGAATTAACACAAGCACTAGCTTACTTTAGGATAAGATGCATAACTTGTTATTATGTGCTAAATGATTTATAGCATGCTTTAGGTTGCCAAAATTTCTATTACTTGACTAGATTTAAGGTCTGTTGCTGACCTGGATTAGGAAACTTATGTGTTTAGGATTCTAAATGTTTACTTATTGTATTAGAACTGACATATAACTTTTCAGGGTGATAAGGAGGATTATGCATCTAAACATAACTAAAATCCTCTCTATCATAATATACTCGTGATTTTGGAACCTTGAACGATTATTCTAGTGTATAGAACATCATGGTAAGAACACAAAGCATTTTAGGAAACGGTAATGGAAACCGACTGCCCGAGCTTAAGCGAGTGATTGGTCATGCACCGGTCATCGCACCTACATTCAAACCTATCACGATGGCAGGAGTCTAGGAAATGATGCAAGCCATGATAGACCAATAGATGGAGGAAACAAGGCGACTACTTTGGGAGAATATAGAAGAACCTAATGCAACAGTTGTGCGACTTAAGCTGAATGAGGAATAGTCAAAGGAAGGAAACTATAGTCAAATTGCTAGCCATGCTGAACCACGAACGGTTAGGAAGAGCAACCCTGATGGAATTTTGAAAAATATGGATGCAAGTACAAGGAATTCATGGCTTCCAAACCACCAAGTCTTTCTAGAAGCCCAACACCAGTAGAAGTTGTAGATTGGATCTATGAAATGGAAATGCTATTTGAAAGTTATGAATGCAAAAATAGACAAAAGACTATCCTTGCAATCAGACAACTAAAGACTAGAATGTTAAGCTGGTGGAAGATATTGACTGATACTATGCCAAGGGGAGAAACCATTAAGATGTCTTAGGATAACTTCCTTGAGGATTTGAAGATGCAATATTGCTATGGGAAAGATCTTTTGGAGATCAACAACGAATTACGGAATCTGAAGAAAGGAAATATGAGTTTCAGCGAATATGTTGTAGCTTTCACTGAGTAGATGAAGCTAGTTCCTAACTTGGTGAAACTAGTGGATTGCAGGCCAACGGTGAAGCTAGAAACTACTCTAAAGCAGTCATTTAGGTAGCTAGGAATATATAACCTAGATAAAGGAAAAAGGTCTGTAGAAAACTGAAACTTGAGAGAAAAAGAAGTTTGAGGGATCTTCAAAGTCCGTACACAATGACAAAAGGTCTGGTGACATCAACAAAGCAAAGTGGTGTAAAAGTTTCAGAAGGAAGCACTTCATACAATGCAAAGAAGAACTGACCTACTACAAATGTGGAAGGCTTGGTCACTATTCTTATGAGTACAGGTACAATGGGAGGGTATGTTTTCAATGTAGAAAAGAAGGGAACTTAATGAAGGACTGTCCAAATAAGAAAGAAGCTGCAAAACTGAATACACCACCAAAGCCAAAGGAAAGAGCATTCTAGATGGTCCTTGATGAAGCAGATGACACCGGAGGAGATTAAGAACAAGGAGGTGCCACGTGGCAATATCAGACGACCCCTCTATCGTGAAGACTAGGTGACGTAGCACCATAGGAGAGTGACACGTAATTACCTAAATGCTTGACATGTGGCATTGCCAGGCGACGTAGCCCAGACAAGGCGAAATGTGGCATGGCCCAGACAGTGACATGTCATAAAGTCACGAAGACGTGTCTTGTACAGGGTGTGCAACAAACCCTCTAATACTCCCTATATATTCGTTCGTTTTCAACTCATTTCTTCACTTATTCACTCCCAAAACCTCTAGAATCCTTTTCGCGCCCCTTTAGCGAGGCTTTGGAGCATTTGAGATCCCATAGAAATAAGTGTTTTGGTTTCAAAGTTATGTCCATGCAATTTATCAGTTTTCACTAAATTCTCTGTAAGTTAAGCTACACTTATTTTATTTCAAGTGTAACTTATATTTATGTTCATAGTCATTATTATGAACCTATAAAAAATATTTATTAGTGATTCCAATTCATTATACTGATTGATCTACTTATGAGAGTGATGTCTAGGCTAGATTTAATGAGGTGTTTAGATTGAGATTTTCAAACAATATATTATATATACCTAATGGACCTTACCTACGATATGATCCTACCTAGTTATTCCTTACTTGATAGATCTTGATGTAGACATTGGGATTAGTGAGGAATCTAGACTAACATTTGTCACAAGGAACATTAGACTAAGACTTTGTATTAATCATACTTAGGTCTCATCGAAAGAAAAACCAAGGTGTTAAGCGAAGCGCTATCGAATTCACCAATAATCCACTTTTAACAAGTGAGTGCATAGTTACTTTATGCTTACACATAGATACAAGTATTCTAAATGCTTAAATATTATGTGTGATGTTCAGTTGTGCTTAATATATCTATGTAACATGATATGACTATTACTTGATTAAGTTGTATATTAAAAATACTTAATATATGATTGGGTAGTGAAGGATTGTGTAAATAATAGATGAAAAGTTGTGATAGATTAGTAAATGGTTGTGTGAAATAATAAATGATAAGTTTTGAGTGGTTAGTAAAGGGTTGTACAAAATAATAAGATGTGATCTGCTGTGTCTAGTCATCTAGGAAAATATTAGTTAGTAAAAGGTTGTGAAAAATAATTAGTTGTGACCTATTGTGTTGTAACCAAAGTATTGTCATATTGTTGTGTTTACCGAAAGTACTATTGCACTACCATGTTGTGCACAAATTACTATCGTATTGTTGTTCCTAGATGTTTAAATAAGATTAGATGACAATCGATCCTGATAAAGATCCTTTAGGAGAGATCACTAGGAATCATTATTTAAAAGGATTAGGAAGTGATGATAACAGGAATGGGTAAGTGGGATATTTGTTTGCTAAAAAATATAATCAAAAGTTATAATATCGTGGGTTGAAAACCATATGTACTCACCAGATTTCCCAACCTGAAACACTCAGTTTCTTTGTATCACAGGTAATGGTACGAAGGTATTTGATGTTTGGATCTGATGAGAGATTCGAGGAAATGTACACCATTAGATGTTGTAAGGCCAGTACTGATTGTGTTTATGCTTATGTTTATTGTATCAGTTATGACATCTCAAGTTTTTAATAATAAATGAAAAACATTTATTCGGAAATACTTTTTATGGGACAAATTTCGCAATATAAAGAATAATCTGTTTTAAAATAAGCATAAATAAAAAAAGGTCTTTTCTGACCGTGAAAATGAGGATGTCACATGGGGTGTTATAGGACATCTTGGCTCAACCCTTTATGTACATAAACTCCACTCATGGTAACCCATTTATAAAAACTGATATCGACAATGGAATGCAAACCTTGATCCATTATAGGATCTCAATGAAATGATATGCAAAATTAAGAACATCAAACATGAATCAAACAATAAATTTTAGATCTCTAGTCACACAACACTCAGTTGTTATATAGTGAATTTATTTTGACTTTTAAGGAGTATACCTTTAATGATTTCATGCAGTTACTTGTATCTGATGTCATCATTCATCAATCGTCATGTATCGATACCCCTCAATAAAATGATGCTGCAGAAAAAAAAACATAGATATCTTATTGAGACTACTCGCTCCTTATTATTATCCTCTAAGGTTCCTAGTGCATTTTTGGGAAGAAGCACTTCTAACCATTGTATATGTCATAAATTGAATCCTTACTTCACATTATTGGATGTCTCCGTTTGAAAAGTTATATGGTACTTACTAGATTACTCCTTATTACCATTTTGGGTGGACTTGTTTTATTTTCGGTATGCATGTTAAGCGGAACAAGTTATCTTCTCAATCAAGTTTATGTATCTTTTTGGGATATGGTATTAGTCATAAAGGATATATGTGTTTTGATCCAGTGAATCAGAAGTTCTACATCTCACAACATGTCACTTTTTTTGGAGCATATTTTGTTTTTCTCTATTCCTGCTCAACCATATGACATGACACGACTAGGTATATGTGAATTGATCATCCTTTCGATATTGACACTAAAGACATAACATCGGAGGACCCAATTCTTGATACACTCACAACATTAGACACTACCTCTGGTCCTCTTGCTCCTGAGATTGCTCCTCCAATTGTTAAGACTATGGATCCTCCACCACTTTGTAAGTCCAATCGAATTGAGTCATAAAGATAGGTTGTTTCCGATCCACTTTGAAAAAATGTTATGCTTGAGGAGCTTACGAATCTTCATTAGACCCATACATGGTATCTTGTTCCACTCCCATCCGAAAAGCATATGATTGGTTGTCGTTAGGTAGGGGTGAGCATGGTGTGGTTTGGTGCGGTTTTCAGACCAAACCGAACCGCAAACCGCATGGTGCGGTTTTTGCATTCTTAAAACCGTTGGGTGCGGTTTTGCAATGGTTTAGTTTTTCGGTTTTTAAATGTGGTTTCGGTTTGTATCGGTGCGGTTTCGGTTTTTAAACCGTGTTAAGAATTTGGTGCAGTTTTTTTTATGTTTTTTGGTGCGGTTTTTTAAAACTGTAAGAACTGAAAACCATGTGCATATAAACTTGTATTGTGCTGTTTTTTTTAATACATTCATTTTCAGCTCAAAACAAAATTACATAATCAAAAATTGTAAGTCGCTTAAAATACAACTTGTGACCACTCTCACAAACTAATTAATAATTGAAGGTTGGTTGATTTTGACTTAATTTGTTACAAGCTTATTACATGTAATCGATTAGTACGTTTGGCTAACAATAGAACATTTCTTTTGCATCTCATATAGTCTTATACAAACACAAAATAAGCATATAATAAATATATTATCGTTTATAACTATTTTAAATAGCATGTATATAATATACATTGATTGATTTATTACCACACACGCTTGCGGTGCGGTTCGGTTTTGGTGGAGCGGTTTTTAGGATAGAAACTGCACCGCACCGTTGACCTTCGGTTTTTGCAAAAATTAAATCCGCACCATTGGTTTTTGCATCAGTTTCGGTTTTTCGGTTGCGGTTTATTAGTCGGTTCGGTTTTTGCTCACCCCTATCGTTAGGTGTACAAGATTAAAACCAAGTTTGATGGTTAAGTTGATCGGTATAAGTCCAGACTTGTTGCGAAAGGATATTCGCAAAACTATGATATAGATTTTTAGGATACCTTTACCCCAGTTGCCAAAATAAAGATTGTTCATACTCTAATAATAGTTGTTTCAATTCGAAAGTGTAAGATCTTCTAGATGGATGTCAATAATATGTTCTTGAATGATGATCTTCATGAGGATGTCTACATGACTCCTCAACCGTGTTTTGCTCAACAACCGGGGCAAGTATGCCGCCTTCAAAAACCTATTTACGATCTTAAACAAGCTCCCCGAGCTTGGTTTAAGAAGTTATCTAAAATGATTACCTTTTTTGGTTTTGTTTTTGTACTCATGATTTGATATTATTTGTTAGATACATGCATGCAGGTCAGATTCTCTATCTCTATATGTAGATGATATGATTATTATTGGTGACGACTATGTTGGTATTAAAACCTTAAAATGCGATTTGGCTCATCGATTTGCTACGCCTGATGGAGTTCCTTTATCAAATCCTAGGTTGTATCATATTATTTTCGACAGTCCAGTTTACTTTAATGTCACTCGCCACGACATAACTCATGCAGTTTACATGGTTAGTCAGTTTATATGGTTTACTTTATTGTCACTAGCCACGACATAACTCATGCAGTTTATGTGGTTAGTCGGTTTGTATTATTCTTAAACTATTTTTTTGGGTCCACAACTATTTGGGGCTCATTTGTAATGTTAACTATTCTTTTACTTGTATATGTATCATTTACACACAAAGACATCAAATTTTCTATATTTTATCTGATTTTAACAATTTGGAACAAAAATATATATTAAGATTTGACTTGATGCATAGTGGTTTGTTGAAAGATTTTATAGTTTTTTTGCTTATTAAAAATCCTTATAAGTAAAGTCGAAAATAAAAGGATCTTGTAGACAAAAATAATTACCCTAAGACTTATTATACCTTTAATTATGAAAATAGACAAATATATAAAATTCACATTTTAGGACTTTTTGAGAGAGGCAAGACAGCAAATTATACCGGATATTTCAAAACTCCTACTTCGTGATATTGATGGAATGAAAAGGATATCTAATTCGTTTACAAAACTTTGTTCTTTCGCTTGAGCTGGTTACCATATTATCATCATGTAAATTTTATAATTAAATACATCTATTTATTAATTTTATGATCATCTTTGACCTAACAGTAAATAATGATTCTCTCAAACGAAAGGTTATGGGTTCAAGTCTTAGTATGAGACATAAGTGGTATTTAAGATTAGATTAGGAGTAGAATAGTTTGCCGTTTCAAAAAAAAATCTAAGCTAAAAGAATAATCATATAAGTATGTAACTTAATTTGAGTAAATTACTTCATTAGTTTGTTAGGTTGTAAGACGTCATTGTATAATGGTCGATTGGTCGTATTTAATGTGTTTTTTTTATTGATAATTGATTCGATATATAAACCTATGAAACCATACATGAAAATGTAATACTTGATCACATACATACTCCAATAATTTATAATACGCACCCAATGCAAAACTTAACATATTAAACCAATAATCTCTAAATTAAGTTAAAATCGTAATAGAACTTCACTGTTAGCTAATTATTAAAAAAGCACAAGAACTTTTTAATTACTAAAAGTACAAATATCTGTTACATTTAACACATAATTATTTTACTATAACTAGAACACTCGAAAAGAAGAGATGACATTGATGGTGTCGCAATGTGGGTCGTAGAAATAATGGATGGGAAGGGGAGTTGGTACGTAGAAGAAAGTGAAAAGGTGACGATAGCACAAGTAGGTAAGACTTGTGGGTAGCAGGCTTCCACGGCTTTTCTTGATAGTGACGGTTTTTGGGTTGGTTAGGCTTGTGGGTATAGCCATATCTCCGTCGAAAACCAAAAGTGTTCCACTTCAGTCTTTTATTAGATTATTAGGTATTAGCTGTGGGTCCGTTTTGGTGGTATTATAACAAGAAGCAATTAAGAAGAAGGGTGGTGTTCATGGTGTTATAAGTTATAATACCCTTTAAGAGGAGAAAGATAGAAAGATAATTTAACAGTCAATAGATGATCTCGTTTCTTCTTGTCATTGAGACAAAAAAAAATACATCAAGATGCAACAAGAAAGGGATGATGTTTTTGATGTTATCATGCCGTTATGAGCTGCCACATCTAATGGCGTTGTGGTGACTCATACCACATGCTCTTAACTATTTGCAAAGGGTAATTCTAATGTTACCAATGAAATTATAAATATATACAATTACTAAATTCTCAATGTAAGATATACTCTAGCTAAAAGTACATCACCTAAGACTGGAAAGAGTGGTGTCACACTCCCACATTTTTCCACACTCATTTACCACACTCAATGAGTGGTATACCATCAAGAGAAGAAAAAGAAGGAAGGGAGAGATACAGAGAGGGAGGAAGAGTAAGAGAGAAATGATCGCTCCCACGCTCCCAAGAATGACAGCACATCTCAAACCGCACTCCCCAAACCGCATAGGGGACGGTGTTTTCTATGCCACATAGGCGCTATATCATTCTTACCGCACTCTATTCTTTCAAGCCTAAAGTATAATGTATAAGTAATTTTGTAATGCATATTGTACGAGGCACTTATTTCCATTGATTTCACGCGCTCTGTTTCAATTTTTTTTTTTGGAAACGGCAAATGAATTAACTGTTTCGTTTCAATTGTTAATTTGTTTTGAGCTTAAGTTGCAAAAATAGTCTTTACACTTTTACTTTCTATTCATAAACTGTCTATCCAATTTACACTTACAACCTTTTTTTTGTGTCATTTTCTTTTATCATTTTATGCCCTTACAATTCAATTAACTTGCCATTTGTAACCTCTTTCTTTTCTTTTCTTTTTTACCGCTTTTTACCATTATAATCAATATGTTATTACGCCTTTATACCATTTTTTAGGTTAATCATTTCTTTTGCCATCTGCTGCACTTTAACTTCCTTTTTTTTTTTTTTCATTTTCTATCCTGAAAAGTTATATTTTTGTAAATACATGTTGCAACGTATGTTTGTACAATGGTACCGACCTTAATACTTTTCTACGACCCGTCGCAATGTGCGGTGGGCAAACTAAAAGTATTTATACAACATATGTCATTAGTAGGGTTTTACTATCTTAAGCCACTAAGATGCGTTTTTATTCCTTAAACAAATTTTTTTGAGGGCTTCACTATCTCACACTAATATATGTATGGCACTACAATAAAATGTAATTCGTTATACTGATTTAATTAATTCTCATTCCTAATACATAATAAAAACACGAAAGAACGCGCGACAAAACGCATGCTCAAATACTAGTTCTGATTAGACAAATGAATGACATATTTGACATATGTTGTAATCATTGAAACGATTATTTTTTATATTTTTATTATTTAAATAATGATTGATTTGTAAAGTTTATAACTCTTTTAATATTTCAATTTATACCCCATAAATATTCATGTATGTCCTAGACAATTTGTTTTGAATTTTGATTTTTGATTTTTTGATTTTATATTTTTATTACAGTTTAATTTAACTTACAACTTTTAATAATTATAAATAGGGAAATCTTCACAAAAATCCAAATATTTTGAGAAATTTTTTAATAAAGTCATAATTTTTTTTAACAACAAAATCCTGACTTTTTAAAAATTTAAATAAAAAAAACCCAAGAAACCGGCTAATTTATTAACTTTAACCATTTTTGACCTGTTCAGCAGGTCATGGGACCAAATCGTTAATTTTTCCAAAATAATGAGACTTTTCTGCAATTTCGTCAAAATTTGTATATAATGTAGAAACGTATTTTTTATGTATTTATATCTATTTTTACGTATTTATGTATTTTTCTTAAAAGTTTTTATATGTATATGTCTATGTACATTTATGTATTTTAAATGTATAAACGAATTTTTCTAACGTATTTATATGTATTTTTAGTAATTTTATATATATTTTATGTATTTTTTTTATGTATGACGAATTTATATGTATTTTTATGTATTTATATACTTTAAGTTTTTTATATAGATGTTTATGTATTTTTAAATGTATAAACGTATTTTTTACGTATTTATATGTATTTTTAAAATATTTTACATATTTTTAACGTATTTTTATGTGTTTTGTTATGTATTATGTATTTATATGTATTTTTACGTATTTATGAAATTTTTAAGTCTTTCATATAGATGCTACTGTATTTTTATGTATTTTAAATGTATAAACGTATTTTTACATATTTATATGTATTTTGCCTATTTTTGTGTATTTTTATGTGCTTTTTAAGTATTACGTATTTATATGTATTTTTACATATTTATGTATTCTTTTAAAAGCTTTTATATAGATGTTTATGTATTTTAAATGTATAACTGTATTATTATCAATTATTTATGTATTTTTTTTTCAAGTCGTCTTCAATATTTCATCTAATCCGCACAACTTCTTCGAGCCCCACCTGGCATCAGGCTCCGCTTGGCATTGAGCCCCGCTCAGTATACAAATATGTTTCTTCCAGGCCTCGCCCACTATACACACACAAACAATATTATATAATCATACTAGTACAAAAAGAATCATACACAGTACTAATTGCTCCACTCCTAAGGCCTCGCCTATCATGGGCCCCGTCCCTGCTCTACTAATGATGAGATATGGAACCCTGTCCACACTTAGCTAGTGACGAGATACGGGACTCTGCCCACACTCACCTCCCTACCAGGCACATGCAAGTATCATGCAGACAACAAGTATAATCTAACACGCACATAGTCATCAGGTACCACTCAGCATCGAACCGTAGTCCGAAAACAAACATATAAACATTCCTCGGACACCGCCCGACATCGGACCTTAGTCTGGGAAGCATACATATAAACATTCCTCGGACACCACATGACATCACATCGTAATCCGGAAACATATAAATACCGACACTTGCAAGAATCACAAAGACCTTAAGCATAACAAACATTCCTTAGGCATCGCTCGACATCGGATCGTAATCCGGAAAACATATAAACATATATATATATATATATATATATATATATATATATATATATATATATATATATATATATATATGGGTCGGTATTGGTGCCTTCGACCCATTCAAACAGGAGCAAAACTCACCTCGCTTTGCTGAAGTCCCCCGGATAATTCTCTGGCTGCTAACTGGCAAATCCCCGAACTGCTGATCCTTCGACTCCCAGAGCTATCAGTACTAAAATAACACTTAATCAAGACCCAATAATCCTTCTTAGGGTAAAAATGACCATTTTACCCCTAATCTAATTTGGTTCATGCCTAAAGCCCAAAACCATAACATGAAAGGCCCAATACTAGGTAGACTTCCCAAGCCCAATAATGGCCCACCAATGGCCCAATTTTCTAAATTGGGCCCAACCCTAACTCCTTAGGCCCAAATTGGGAAATTCAATCAGCTTAGTCCACATATGGCCTAATACAGAAGGCACAACCCTAAAACCAAGTCGAAGACCAAAAGCCCAAAAGTCCTCTAGTGACACGAACGTTGGGCGTTCATCACCGGACCATCCATCGGGACTCCAGGCAGGAACGTGTGGCGTTCCCCATCCTTACGCACAACGTTCCCGGCCAGAGACCAAAAATCACCTTTACGTGTTAATATTTAATTCCAAAACTTATATCTTCAAAATAGCTTCCTAACAGAGTCTTAATCTATAAAGTCCTTGACTTGGCACCTTTGCATGGCCAAAAGGACCCAAACATCCATTAAAGCTTCTAATCCACAAACCAAGACCCAAAACCTTTGGGTGGTTGGTCCTCAACCATCAAGTTACCATTTTTATGGCTCTAACTCCTCAGAAACGTGAGGATCTTCAATACTAGGCTCTTGAAGTGGCTCAAACTCATAAAGAGAATCCACATGATCATAAGAAGCCCAAACCAAGCCTTAAACTAGATCTGAAGCTATAAAACAGCAAGACATAAACTTTATACCTTCTGAGACTTGCAAATGAGTTGGAGAACCTGGATCCAAAAGCTCTTCCTTGATCAATGAGACACCAAGGTGATTACTCTTCTTCAAGAACACCAAAATACACTCAAAGATGGTATTCCAAGCTCACACACTCACAATTAGGGTTATGGTTTCGAAAAGAGGGTTAAGGTGCAATGGAGGCTGAGAATGAAAAGCCTTGGGTCTTATGTTGTTTAAATAGTGCACACTTAGGGTTTTTGAGTGCAGACAGTGAACGCGCTGCCAGGGCCAGTCCAAATGTATATGGGGCCCGGGGCGAAAAGAAAAAAAGGGCCCCTCAAAGACAAATATAATAAAGATTAAAAAATCATTTATTCTTCACTATAGACGTATTCAGTTAGCCATAACAAGTAAGCTAAATTGTTTATCATTTGAGCTAATTTGAATTTGAACCAACTTTAAGCCCTAAAAATCATTTAGGTAATAATTTTTCTATATATATAAACTACATATCCCAAAAAAATTATGTAAGATCCGGCTTCAGATTATCCATGATTAAGGTTCATGGGCCACGAGTCGGGGGCTAGGGGGTCTCGGGTTGAGGCGAGTTGCTAGAAACGTAGGGCATCTCATTACCTTTCCGTAGGTATGAGAATTTTTGGAATTCGAGTCATTTTGAAGATGCTATGGAAGTTTGGGAGAGCTGGCAAGATAAGTCCCTAAGTGGGGATTTTGGCAGTGAAGTACCATGGGCGTACGTATGCGTACGCTTAGCGTACAGATGCACGTGTTTCTTAAGCAAGAGCCACCTAGTACGCTGGGCGTACTAGGCACAGAAGGAAACCCTAATTGAGTGAAGTGCCCCTATATAAAGAAAGAGATGGTCTCATTTCTAGCCACCTTCCTCAGTTAATAAACCCTCTCAAACCCTAATATCCGTTCTTGAGCTTGTGAGTGATCATGATGAGCTTGTTTGTGTTCTTGTGGGCTTTTGGGAGTTAATAACCTATCCTTTTAAGTGTTTATAGTGGTGGAGAACCATAAAAATAAGGTCTTGATCCTGTGAATCTACCCATGCGTGAGTTATGAGCATTTTGGTTTAAGAAAGTAGGACTTTTTATGTGTTGTGACCTTATCAGCCATGCAAAGGCTTAAAGTTGTTAACTTTATGGAGTAAGAGATGTTAGGCAGTCCAGATCCAAGAGTTGAGCTAAGGTCTTAACGGGTTAAGACCCAGAAAATGGATTAAGCAAGTCGGAAGGTACGCGCCGCGTAATTCCAGTACGCCCGCGTACCGGGTTGGGGTCCTCGATCAATTTCTTGAGTGTTTGGGTACGCTGAGCGTACCAGGGGGTACGCCCTGCGTAACTCCTTCTGGGGGTTTTTGGGCTAAGCATTGTGTTCGGCCTTGAGTGTTGGGCCGGGAGTTTGGACCTCATTTAATAGAGTCTTGGACTAGAAAAGTGTATGTATGTGCTTTGGGCCTTCGGTTTGGACTTGCCTTTTTGGTTGGGAATTGGGTCGTGTGAGGGCCCATTTATTATTGGGATTTGGTGGGCCCAATGGGCTTAGGGCATTAATGGACCGTTAGGTGGTCTATCTTTAGACCCAATAAGTGAGAGGTTGGACTTAGCTCCTAATTGAGATTATTGTGGGTTTGTCGCAGAGTTAGAGTCTAGTGTGTAGCAACAATGATTATAGGAGTTGTTCTTCATCCTAGGTGAGTCTTCTCACTATACTTTACCTAGAGTGGTAATTAGAGTTATGCGATAGAGTATTTTGTATGCTATTTATATAACGTGATACACTGCATTATTTCTATGTGATTTATGCTATCTATGTTTCAGAGTTACAGAGTTAGGACTGGAAGGTCCACAGAGTTAGGACCAGAGGGTCCACAGAGTTATGGGACTAGAGGGTCCTACTGAGACACACTGACCAGAGGGTCAAACAGAGTTATAGCTGATAGATCTTAAGCATAAGAAACATTCCTATGTGCTCAGGCAAACCCTAATGCTTGGATCTAGCTTTCACTATTGAACATGCTTTGATTACAAGACTTACAAACCCTAATATAGCATGTAAAAAACAAAATTAACATATAGAATCAGATCTAGATGTTTACCTCTTCAATAGTTGACTTAGATCTTGTATATCTTCTTCTTTTGAGCCTAGAGTCACAAATGCAACTCCTCTAATGGTTCACAAACCCCGCAAGCAAGAAGGTAATATGAGAGAGGGATAGAGAGGCTAGAATTCAGCCTAGGGATCTCTTAGAATCAAGTGGTAGCCGAATTCATGCCCTAGGGGTCATATTTATACTTACAGGTTACTAGGGTTTCACTCTAAACCCTAATGGACAGCTTAGCCACCAAGCAGCCCATGGAACCTTCTGGAATAAGGCCCTTTGGACGAAAATATGATGGATACCCATCATAATTTCGTTCCCCCTTAAGCCCATTAGGTTTCCTTAACCAAAAACTCAACTATCATACATTTGACAGTTTATACCCCTCTATTCAATTAATCTCTTTTGACCACCAAATTAATTCCTAATTAATTTATGACCAATACTAATTAAATAAATATGATTTCTCCTTTAATATATTATTCTTATAATATATTAATAAATCATAATACTCTCTCTTTCTCCTTAAATTACCTTGTCAAGTTGCTTTGGAGAAGGCAACCCAAAAGGACCATGCATAACCGGGTCAAGTACATACCAAATATAGTTACGGGCTTAGACACTATTCCAACAATCTCCCACTTGGATAAGTCTAGTAACTATATCTCACATATGACTTCAGAATCCGATTAGCAATCGTAGCTCTTATACTTTGCTGTCAACTCTGATCAAGTTGTCCTTTAGATAAGGGATCGTATAATCCTCTGTTCTGGATATCATGCTGACAATACTTATTGTCCAGCAGTAGTTCCTTGATTTCCGATTTGTTCGACATAGAATTTAGTTGAACACATCAACCTCATTCTGACCGGGCCTGACACATAAGTCAAACCAAATCATCAAGTGGCCAATATATCACTTTTATTCTCAGAGAATAAAAGGAACAGATCAACTTCGACTCATATGCATCTATTATTTACTAATGGATCATACACAATAATGTGTTTTATAACATCAAGTTACTGATGCGTTTACACATTATCAATGTACAACCAACCAGCAAACAACAACCATATCTCTATGTTTTAAGACTATATGATGTTATCGCTTTGCGATCACTTAAGATAAAACACCACTAAGTGATACAGCAAACTCGGGTTTATTCCAATGCTCAACTCATATTCATAAGCACACATGAACTTTGCAGCAAACCTTTGCTATGTCCAAAACCTTTTAGACAATCTACAAACAATTCATGACAGTCTTGATTCATACCTACTTCCAAAATATGACCGACTGTGGACCTTTTTAATAATCATATCATTCAGGAAGTCAAAACATGCAAAAAAATGGAAAAAACAGATAAATAACCAACATAAGATAGTAGCTTTACTCATAAATAACACAATTTTATTTATTCATCGAATGTCAAGTACAAACTATCTATTACACATTTCCTATCTAATCCAAACTTATATCATCCTTCAGCCCAATGCTCCTAGCGTGCTGCAAGTGTTTGACCCTACTCAGTCCCTTCGTAAGGGGATCTATTGGGTTTTCTTCTGATGATACCCTCTTCACAACGAGGAGTCCCTCTTCTACCCGATGTCTGATGAAATGGTATTTTCTATCAATATGTCGAGATCTGCCATGATCTCTCGGTTCCTTGGTCAAGGCAACCGCTCCTTCATTATCACAGAAAATTTCCACCGTCTCCTTTATGGATGGCACAACTCCAAGGTCTCCAATGAAGTTCTTCAACCATATAGCATCCTTTGACGCTTTGCTCACCGCAATATACTCTGATTCGCACGTTGAATCTGCTACGGTCTCTTGCTTGGAACTTTTCCAAGTCACTGCTCCTCCATTTAAGGTAAAGACCCAGCCCGACTGCGATCGGAAGTTATCCCGATCTGTTTGAAAACTAGCGTCACTGTACCCTCGTACCCTTAAGTCATCACTCCCACCGAGGACTAGAAACCATTCCTTGGTCCTCCGAAGGTACTTAAGAATATTCTTAACTGCAACCCAATGAGCTCTACCAGGATTCCCTTGATATCTGCTGACCATGCTCAAAGAGAAGGCCACATCAGGGCGAGTACAAGTCATAGCGTACATGATAGAGCCTACTGCGGAAGCGTAAGGTAATCGACTCATATCAGCTATCTTTGTCTCTGTACTCGGGATCTGAGTCTTACTCAGCTTGGTATTGCTTTGGATTGGCAACTCCCCTTTCTTGGAATTTTCCATACTAAAACGCTTTAGTACCTTTTCCAAGTATGTATCCTGACTGAGTCCTATCAGTCTCTTTTCACTGTTTCTTACTATTCTTATTCCCATAATATAAGCAGCCTCTCCGAGGTCCTTCATAGCGAAACATTTCCCAAGCCAGGACTTGACCTCCTGCAAGGTTGGGATATCGTTTCCTATGAGTAGTATGTCGTCGACATACAATACGAGGAAGCTTACTATACTCCCACTGGCTTTGACATACACACAAGATTCATCATCGCTTCGCAGAAAGCCAAACTCTTTAACCTTCTCGTCAAAACAAAGATTCCATCTGCGAGATGCTTGTTTCAATCCATAAATGGATTTCTCAAGCTTGCATACTCTATTTGGATGCTTCGTGTCGACAAAACCCTTTGGCTGATTCATGTAGACATCCTCAGCCAACTTTCCATTAAGGAAAGCGGTTTTCACGTCCATCTGCCATATTTCATAATCATGAAACGCAGCTATGGAAAGCATCACCCTAATAGACTTTATCTTCGCAACTGGTGAGAAGGTCTCATCATAGTCAACTCCGGGAGTTTGAGTAAAGCCCTTCGCAACCAATCGCGCTTTATAAGTATGCACTTTCCCATCCATGTCCGTCTTCTTCTTGAAGATCCACTTGCACCCGACTGTCTTACGGCCCGGTACATTATCAACCAAATTCCAAACTTGGTTGTCGTACATGGACTGAATCTCGCTGTCCATAGCCTCTTTCCATTTTGCAGACTCCGGGCCTGCCATGGCTTCCTTATAGCTGCTAGGTTCATCCAAATTTACTAGTGTACTATCACTAATAAATGTATCCCCTTCAGTAGTAATATGAAAACCATAAAACCGGGGTGGAACACTAGCCCTAGTGGAATGTCGAAGAGGTAGGGACTCGTCAACAGGTTCAACAGGAGTTTCCTCCTCAAGTTGAGTGCTAGTGTCAGAGGTTCCTTCATCGCTTTGATCTCGAATTTCTTCAAGTTCAATTTGCCTCCCACTGTCTTCTTGGCCTATCAATTCCCTTTCTCGGAAAACTCCTCTTCTAGCAACGAAGACAACATTGTCACTCGGTCTATAGAAAAGGTAGCCAAAGGACTTCTGCGGATAGCAGATGAAATAACACTTCTCACTACGAGGTTCTAGTTTGTCATGAGTCTCTCGTCTTACGAAAGCCTCGCAAAATAGACCTTGATATGTGCCAACGAGGGAGCCTTCCCTGTCCACATCTCGTGAGGAGTCTTGGAAACCTTCTTGGTGGGAACTAAGTTAAGTATGTGGGCGTCAGTCTCTAAGGGATACCCCCAGAAAGCTATTGGTAACGAAGTCCGACTCATCATAGAACGAAACATGTCCAACAAGGTCCGATTACGTCTCTCAGCCACACCATTCAATTGTGGCGTCCTCGGAGGCGTCAATTGCGAAACGATTCCGCATTCTTTTAGATAGTCGTGAAACTCAAGACTTAGTTACTCTCCTCCTCGGTCTGACCGAAGCATCTTGATTTTACTGCCCAACTGATTCTCGACTTCATTCTTAAACTCTTTGAACTTTTCAAAGTTTTCCGACCTTTGCTTGATTAAGTAGATATATCCATATCTGCTATAATCATCTATAAAAGTCACGTAGAAGCGCCAAGCATCCCTTGTGGTGGATCTAAAAGGCCCGCATACATCGGTGTGTATGAGATCCAATAAACCCTCACCCCTTTCACAAGTGCCAGTAAAGGGTGACTTGGTCATCTTCCCAAGTAAACAAGACTCACACGTGTCATCGTCCCTAAGGTCGAATGACTCCAACACTCCATCCTTTTGGAGTTGGGCTATGCGTTTCTTGTTGACATGGCCAAGGCGACAATGCCACAAGCATGCTTTGTCTAGACTAGTAGACGAATCAATATTCAAAACATTATTTCCAAAATTATCAACAATCATCACAGATTCATAAATCCCATTACAAGGTAATGCATTGAAATAAAAGATACCATTCAAATAAACGTTAATAGAACCATCATTATTATCAAAAGAATATCTGAAACCTTATCTAAATAACCCGTGAAAAGAAATAATGTTTCTCGCCATATCTGGCACATAACAGAAATTCTCTAAATCTATCCTTAACCCATTATTTAACACTAAAGAATAAACACCGACTCTGGTCACAGGCGACGATCTTCTGTTTCCCATAATCATGTTCATCTTCCCATGTTCCATCTCCCTACTTCCTTTTAGGCCCTGCATATCAGAACAAATGTGGTAACCACACCCTGTATCAAGAACCCATGAAGTAGCAAATGATGAGTTATTAGATTTAATAGAATACATACCTGCAAAAGTGGGCTTGATCTTCCCATCTCTTATGTCCTGCAGATATTGTGGGCAGCTTCGCTTCCAGTGGCCCTTTTGGTGGCAATAGAAGCACTCTGCTTCTTTTGGATCGGAAAAGGGCTTAGCAGGGCCAGCTTTGGTCCCAATTGAGGACGAACCATCACGGGGTTTCCCCTTATGGTGGCTCTTACATGGAGCCTTCCTCTTTTTTCCCTTTCCTTGACTTATTGCCATCACAGGAGCGGCCACAACAGGGGACGGTGCAATGGATTTGTCTTTGAGGTTGCTCTCAGCAGTCCTCAAGAGTCCTTGGAGCTTGCTCAAGGAGACCTCCTCTTTGTTCATATGGTATGTCATCCTAAACTGATTGTAGCAGGAGGGCAAGGAGTGGAGGATTATGTCGATAGCCAAATCCTCATCAAACTTAACATTAAGTTTGAGAAGACGATCAACATACCTCTGCATTTTCTACAAATGAGAGGTTAGGGATTCTCCACTCCCCATCTTAGCGGTGATCATGTTAGTAATGATCTCATAGCGCTCTTGCCTCGCGCTCTGGTGATACCTGTCCAGCAAATCCTGATGCATTTCATATGGGTACATGTCCTCACAGGACTTTTGGAGTTCGAGGTTCATGGTGGCCAGCATGATGCAGTGAACTTTCGTGGCATCACGCTCATGGGCCTCAAAGGCGGCCAATTCCTCAGGAGTAGCAACATTTGGGATGATCTTCTCAAGCTTTTCATCGAGGACATATTCTTTGTCCTTGTAGCATGTGATCATGCGGATATACCTCATCCACTTGTTGAAGTTTGAACCATCAAATGTCACTTTTTGACACAAGTTCATCAACGAGAATGACCCAGAAGCGTTGTTGTTGTTGTTGTTTGCAGACATCTGAAAAAGAAGGGAACAAAGTTTGATTAGAAATGAATCCCTAATTAAACACCCAAATGAGAAATTAGGGCTAGGATCCAACAACATTATTTACAACTTAGAAAGGGATGCCGTACTCTAAAAGTAAATAATTTGAAGGTAAGTGAATGACGATTCACTAATTCTCACCATGAAAAACGAAAAAGCAATTTAGGTTTTAAATGTATTGAAAACTCCTAGATCTTTGAGATTCATTGAACTTTTCAATGGCATGTTTAAATCTTGATATGCATTTCAAATTTGCGACTGGGATGCAGAGGATCGTAAACAAATTTGTGAATAACCATGCGAATCAACGTGGTGCATTCAATGTCTCTATCACCTAATCAATGTGCCGGTAAACCACACACGCTCCATTGATCTATGACAAACATCGAGTCACCCTTTGCTACCATTGTCATCCCCAAATTGATGTGCCGGTTAACCACACACGCTCCATCAACGTTTGACAAGGGTACGCAGTGTAATTCCATGGATTAGCATCATTTTCACATTTTTACCCTAAAGTAACTAGGAATGGGAATTTGTAAAACATGTAGTTACTTTATGATCAACATTATACTTTTAATGAGGAGAGGGTTGCCCTATCCTACCCGTTCGGCTAACGATCCTCCACCAGTCAAGCAAGCGGTAGGTGTGAGTGTACACCTATTAAGCGCCATTTTATAGGCAGCAACCTTATAGACCGGCTTCGTGAATGAGGCCTACTAACGGTAAGACTAGCATTTTAAGTTATACATATATATATATATATATATATATATATATATATATATATATATATATATATATATATATTAATTAAGCTTGTAATAATATATAATAGTATAGGGTTGAATTTTAAACTTGTAAAATTCTAAGGGTTTGAAATTAAGATTACTCAAAATTAAACTTTTAATCATGAATTCAAATTTCAAAACTTGAGGGCAACAATTGAACTTTTCAAAACACAAGGGATCAAATAACAAATAATTCAAATTGACCAATTAATTTCATAATTATCTATATTTGACCTAATCTTGATTTTAGTCATTAGATAATTACCAAATAATTTTAAATAATCCATATTTATCACATAAACAACTAATATTTAAAAAGATTTGAAATTATCTATTCTTTTGGCAAGGATGAACACTTAATTAAGATAAAATTCGGATTTTAACTTCATAAAACAAATTAAGCATCAAGTCCAAGTCAAAACAGCAGCCAAAACCCGAAAATCCCTCTTTCTGACGAAGAGACTCGCCGAGTCAGGCCTGGACTCGCCGAGTAGGGGCCAACTCGCCGAGTCCAGGTACTGACTCGCCGAGTTGAGTCGGGAAGGGACCAAAAAATCGTTTTTCAGCAATTAAAGCAGTTAAGCATCACATACAACTGAAACCAATCAAAGCTCTGATACCACTGATAGATCTTAAGCATAAGAAACATTCCTATGTGCTCATGCAAACCCTAATGCTTGGATCTAGGTTTCACTATTGAACATGCTTTGATTCCAAGACTTACAAACCCTAATCTAGCATGTAAACAACAAAATTAACATATAGAATCAGATCTAGATGTTTACCTCTTCAATAGTTGACTTAGATCTTGTATATCTTCTTCTTTTGAGCCTAGAGTCACAAATGCAACTCCTCTAATGGTTCACAAACCCCACAAGCAATAAGGTAATATGAGAGAGGGAGAGAGAGGCTAGAATTCGGCCTAGGGATCTCTTAGAATCAAGTGGTAGCCGAATTCATGCCCTAGGGGTCATATTTATACTTACAGGTTACTAGGGTTTCACTCTAAACCCTAATGGACAACTTAGCCACCAAGCAGCCCATGGAACCTTCTGGAATAAGGCCCTTGGACGAAAATATGATGGATACCCATCATAATTTCGTTCCCCCTTAAGCCCATTAGGTTTCCTTAACCAAAAACTCAACTATCATACATTTGACAGTTTATACCCCTCTATTCAATTAATCTCTTTTGACCACCAAATTAATTCCTAATTAATTTATGACCAATACTAATTAAATAAATATGATTTCTCCTTTAATATATTATTCTTATAATATATTAATAAATCATAATACTCTCTCTTTCTCCTTAAATTATCTTGTCAAGTTGCTTTAGAGAAGGCAACCCAAAAGGACCATGCATAACCGGGTCAAGTACATACCAAATATAGTTACGGGCTTAGACACTATTCCAACAATAGCCTCAAGTGGCTATTATGTGTTGCATTTGGTATTTTGGGGAACTTACTAAGCTTCGTGCTTACCGTGTTATGTGTTATGTGTTTCAGGTTTTCTTCTCAGGATCGCAGGACGGGGCCGACTTGATTGTACACACACCAGAGAAAGAATTAGGAGGATCCTGGATTACAATTTAATTAAACATGGAGTTATGTTTTTTGATTTTAATAAATGATGTTTTTGTGAAATATGTATTTAGAATTATACGTTTTCAAAAGAAAAATTGTTTTGAAATTTACGGTGTTACAAGTTGGTATCAGAGCCTTGGTTAGAGAGATTCGGATGCACCTTCGGGTGTATCTGGACTCAAACTGAGGAATGGAGGAAAATTTTCAAAATAAATGATTTTTCTAAAAACGAGCAAGAGTTTCTAAGAGAAAACGAGAAAGAGCAGTGTGTACAATCAGCCAGAGCCCGAACGGTGATTTCCCAAAATACCCTTACCTTATGTTTTATGAGATATTATGCATGCTAGAGATAGGCTAGGTATTTCATATATTAGGACTAGAGTGGCCTGATTTGTGATGCCTTAGCCTAGGAGTTGCTGTTATCTGTGATGCGCTTTCGAGTATGTGCTGAGTAGGAGTATCCAACGGGAATCCTTGTAGAGAAGGATTAAGTAGGGGGAGTAATCTAGGAGAGATACCTAGAATAGCATTGGTGGAGCCTACCGAGAGAGTAGCCAGATACCCGCGGGGGTAGAGTTGCAGAGTTTGGTGATATCTTTTGAGTACGAGTAGAGCTGGGGAATTATCATCTAGAGCAGGTTATATGTGTTATTCGACGCCCAAATGCTGCTTGCTTCGTGCTTTGTGGAACTTCCAATGATGGGAGTCAGCTACCGAGTGAATGTGACAATATTCAGGAGGTAGATGACTGGCATCATGAGGAGTTTCTCAGCAGCTGATGGCGGAGAACTGTGAGAACCTAGGAAGAGCCTAGGAAGTGGTCTTAGTAAGATGAGTACACTGACAGAGTAGAGCATTTTGGTGGGGAGCGAGCATGCGTGTTGATATTGGTGATGGGAAGGTTGAGCAACTACTTAGGGAATCTGGGGTGGTCCGTGTAGAGAGTATGGGTAGATGTGGCAGGTAGTATGGGCCCGTACTACTAAAAGTAGAGGACCCATACTCGATGCAGGGAGTATTTCAAAGTAGCAGATCGAGAGGTGATGTCATGGTTCGAGTACCTTGATTGGTAGCAGATCGAGAGGCAATGTCATGGTTCGAGTACCATGATTGGTAGCGGATCGAGGGGTGATGTCGTGGTTCGAGTACCATGACTGGTAGTAGATCGAGAGGTGATGTCATGGTTCGGGTACCATGATTGGTAGCAGATCGAGAGGTGATGTCTTGGTTCGAGTACTGTGATTGGTAGCAGATTAAGAAGAGATATCGTGGTTCGAGTACCATGATTGGTGGCAGATTGAGAAGGGATATCAATGTTCGAGTACCATGATATGTGATGGTTAGTGCTTCTGGTTTTATCGATTATTCCGCAGTGATTATCTAGACCAAGGTCGGATGTGAAAGAGTATGGGTCCAGAAGGCCAGGATGAACGAGTTTTAGGGGAGCATCCCTTGATAGGGAAAGTGAGTTAGCTCTGAGGGATTGTTGGTGATATGCCAGTAGAGTCGCAAGACTCAGAGTTGAGCAGGGACGGTACGTTATGAAAGAGTACGGTCTGAGCTGGGCAACCAGCCGATAGTAGAGATGTCACCTTTGTGAACCGAGCAGTGCCATTTTCGTTCATGAGGGATACGTAAGAGGTGATGAGATTTCGGTTTTTGAGTTGGGAGTGAGCCTTGTGGGATCGCACTGATGGTGATCTTCAATCAGAGTATCTGGCAGTAGGTCTATCGCAAGGGAATGATATAGCTTGAGCAGGTTGTCAGTGGGGACTTAGATTGTCGAGGACCAGGATACACCCTATTAGAGTATAGTAGGGCATGTGTTAGCTGTAGCGTTGGACGATCAAGAGGAGTATATCAGGGTGGTGGCTCTTATTTTTTTGAAGGGTATAGAGAGTGGAAATGTGGTTTCTGCTCTTATGATAAGGGACATGTCGGAGCGTTGGGCAAGGAGTCGAGGATGAGGAGTATGATGGTTCATTATTTCCAGATCAAGAGTCAGTGTTAATACTGGACAGTTGAGAGGTCTGGTGATGGTATAGTGTGAGATCATGAATGACTAGAGGCAGTCATGATGGTAAGTTCAGAAGGTTGCATATGAGATTCGGGTATTTGGAGTTGTTTAATCTCTGTCAGGGAGATCATTGAGTGTTGCGTAGCACCTTGCGGAATTAAGTTCGATGTTACTGGTGGAGACAGTATGTGGATAAAGTGTTGGTACACCAATTAGTGATGGTTCGAACCCTAAGTGGGGGAGGACCGGGTATTTGGTTGAGAGGATCAGAGAGATGTTCGAGATCGGTCAGAGATCTGGATATAGAGACCTACGGTATGGTTTCATGTGATCAGGGTTATTGGTATTTGAAGCAAGGTACAGAGCGAGATAATGCATGTGGTATATGTTTGGTAAAGGCTAAATGTCTCCACGGCAAGTGGCCATCAGTCGGAGACCTTGTGATGGATAGGAATTCTTTGAGGTGGTTGACTTGTAGGGTTGGTTCGGTGGTGGGAGAATTCTGGTTCAAATGTTTGGGCTGTTATACAGTTTGGGAAGGACAGAAGTTGATTAGTCATCCAATTTCAGAGTCATTATGAGTATTCTGGTATGGGTATGAGCAAAATAAGAAGGAGTTTCGGATTGCCATCAACATGTTCTGGGTCGTTGACGATCCCTCCATATTTCAAGGTGAGAATTTGAAATATTCCAAACTTTGGGTTGTATATCAGGAAGATCAGTGGCTGAGGCGAGACATCGTGAGGTTCTAGGGTGGTGTATCGAGGTATCTGAATTTAATTTCTTGGATTTCGGATAATTTTGGGGTCGCGAGTTGAGACGACAAGTAGATTATCTAAGACGATGGATTACAGCAAGGAAAGGTGTTTTGTTATGACAATTTTCGTCAGTTATCGTGGTGCATGATTCAGGTAGGTACGTGCACCTATCTATGGATGGTCCGTAGAGCATGAATAATGATCGTAGTGTGGCATCGATCTGAGGATGAGATTATGAAGTGGTAAGAGTTAGTAGGGTGAGACTACGAAGAGCTGCAGTTCAACGGGTTAGTGAAAAGGGATGTGTTGATACTACGGGGAGCTGTAGTATCCACTAGATAGCGAGAAGGTGCGGCAATACTGCGGGAACCCATGATTTTTGCCAAGCAGAGAGGGTGTTGTGATGCTACGGGGAGCCGTAGTACTCACTAGTCAAAGAGAGGGTGGTGTGATGCTACGGGGAGCCGTAGTACTCACTAGTCAGAGAGAGGATGTTGTGATGCTACGGGGAGCCGTAGTACTCACTAGTCAGAGGGAGGGTTTTGTGATGCTACGGGGAGTCGTAGTACTCACTAGTCAGAGAGAGGGTGTTGTGATGCTACGGGGAGCCTTAGTACTCACTAGTCAGAGAGGAGGGTGTTGTGATGCTATGGGGAGTCGTAGTACGCACTACTTAGCGAGAGGATGTTATGATGAAGCACTCTTGTTTAGAGCATAATGCAGAAGAGATCTAGGCTTGAATAGCCCTAATTTATGAGTTCTTGGGAGCCTGGTGGTCGGACCAGGGGCGAGACCGGGGTCTCCTCAATGATCGAGAATCATTATATTCTGAGTAAGGTGTGGACATCGCAATCCGGAGGAATTGTACAAGTGAAGTACGCATGGGTTGCGGGTCACAAGCGATGAGTTGAATGGGTCATTGGGACGAGTGGTTCCAACTGCGGGTCGAACCAAACTCTCGAGTCGAGTTGAATCCTGGTGGTGTGTTAGATAGACGAGATGAGATTATGGAATCGGAGGTGGGTTCCATGTGAGGGGTATTGTTTGTCATCTGATGTCTTAGACCTGAGTAGGTCAGGGCCTTGGTTCGGGAGGTGCAACGGGATGCACGTAACTTTTGATCAGTAATCGACAGAGTTCAGGGGTGATCTGATCTTCAAGAGAGTTGTAGTGTTCGCTTGAGGGGAAGCGAACTGCGTGATTTGTGCGTCACTAAGAGTTGAGACAGTTATTATTAAGACGGGAATCCGTGAAACCTTTTTGGGTTATGGGATGGGTGAGCTTGAGGTTCATCTATTGGGTTTATAGAGGTCAGAGAATATTCCCAGGCGAGCATGATCTTTTCCTTGTGTCCGAGATTAGAGTCTTGGGTTCATCCTCTTTAATGGATCCTGATGATTGCCCTTGCAGTGGGTCCTGGAGGTAGAGGGAGATTATGACCCTTCTGTCCTTTTGAGTTGCGATTGGGATTGATCAGGGAGTCAGGGTTGGTAGGGTGTTCTTAGAGTCTGTTCGTCGGTGGGCGATTATCAGGATAATGTTTCGAGGATGGTCTGGAAAGGGATTAAACCGCAAGAATTCTAAGTTCTGAAGATTCATATTGAGTACCGTAGCGGTAGTTGGGTCTGTCCCTTTCGGGTCAGGAGTTCTTGGTGGGATCGAGTATCCTTGGAAGTGATTGTCGTTTGGTTTGAGGACCTTCGGTGGTGCTTCTCGGCTAGTAGGGTTTGATCTATGTGGGGTTATGGAGTGATTTCGAGGGCGAAATCTAATTCAAGTAGGGGAGATTATCCATGATTAGGGTTCATGGGCCGCGAGTCGGGGGCTAGGAGGTCTCGGGTTGAGGCGAGTTGCTAGAAATGTAGGGCATCTCATTACCTTTCCGTAGGTATGAGAATTTTTGGAATTCGAGTCATTTCGAAGATGCTATGGAAGTTTGGGAGAGTTGGAAAGATAAGTCCCTAAGTGGGGATTTTAGCAGCGAAGTACGTTGGGCGTACGCTTAGCGTACAGATGCGCATGTTTCTTAAACAAGAGCCACCTAGTACGCTGGGCGTACCAGGGGGTATGCTGGGTGTACTAGGCACAGAAGGAAACCCTAAATGAGTGAATTGCCCCTATATAAAGAAAGAGATGGTCTCATTTCTGGCCACCTTCCTCAGTTAATAAACCCTCTCAAACCCTAATATCTGTTCTTGAGCTTGTGAGTGACCATGATGAGCTTGTTTGTGTTCTTGTGGGATTTTGGGAGTTAAGAAGGAGCATGGAAGGGAGTGAAGCTGAAGAGTAGGTTGTGGATCGGAGCTTTCTTGGGGCTAGAGCACCATTTGAAGGTATAAAGCTCCAAGCTTTCCCTCTCTTTTTGTTTTATGCATATTAGGGTCCATTTTAGAATTTTTGGTCCCAATCTTGAGGCTTTATGAGTTGATGCACTCCAGAGCTTAGTAACCTGTCCTTTTAAGTGTTTCTAGTGGTGGAGAACCATAAAAATAAGGCCTTGATCGTGTGAATCTACCCATGCATGAGTTATGAGCATTTTGGGTTAAGAAAGTAAGAGTTTTTATGTGTTGTAACCTTATCAGCCATGCAAAGGCTTAAATTTGTTAACTTTATGGAGTAAGAGATGTTAGGAAGTCCAGATCCAAGAGTTGAGCTAAGGTCTTAACGGGTTAAGACCCAGAAAATGGATTAAGCAAGTCGGAAGGTACACGAAGCGTAATTCCAGTACGCCTCGCGTACTGGGTTGAGGTCCCCGATCAATTTCTTGAGTGTTTGGGTACGCTGAGCGTACCAGGGGGTACGCCCCGCGTAACTCATTATGGGGGTTTTTGGGCTAAGCATTGTGTTGGGCCTTGAGTGTTGGGTCGGGAGTTTAGACCTCATGTAATAGAGTCTTGGACTAGAAAAGTGTATGTATGTGCTATGGTCCTTTGGTTTGGACTTTCCTTTTTGGTTGGGAATTGGGCCATGTGAGGGCCCATTTATTATTGGGCTTTGGTGGGCCCAATGGGCTTAGGGCATTAATGGACCGTTAGGTGGTCTATCTTTAGACCCAATAAGTGAGAGGTTAGACTTAGCTCCTAATTGAGATTATTGTGGGTTTGGCACAGAGTTAGAGTCCAGTGCGTAGCAGCAGTGATTATAGGAGTTGTTCTTCATCTGAGGTGAGTCTTCTCACTATACTTTACCTAGAGTGGTAATTAGAGTTATGCGACAGAGTATTTTGTATGCTATTTATATGATGTGATACACTGCATTATTTTTATGTGATTTATGCTATCTATGTTTCAGAGTTACAGAGTTAGGACCGGAAGGTCCACAGAGTTAGGACTAGAGGGTCCACAGAGTTATGGGACTGGAGGGTCCTACTGAGACACACTGACCAGAGGGTCAAACAGAGTTATAGCCTCGAGTGGCTATTATGTGTTGCATTTGGTATTTTGGGGAACTTACTAAGCTTCGTGCTTACCGTGTTATGTGTTATGTGTTTCAGGTTTTCTTCTCAGGATCGCGAGACGGCGCCGACTTGATTGTACACACACCAGAGAAGAAGTTAGGAGGATCCTCGATTACCATTTAATTAAACATGGAGTTATGTTTTTTGATTTTAATAAATGATGTTTTTGTGAAATATGTATTGAGAATTATACGTTTTCAAAAGAAAATTTGTTTTGAAATTTACGGTGTTACAATTTAGGCCCCCTGATACGTGGGCCCAAGGTGGTTGCCCAGTTTGCCCACCGTCTGGACCGGCCTTGCGCGCTGCGTTCCTCCCTGGAACGCTCCACATTCGTCTTGGCCTCCGCGTCCAACTTCATGCACTGAACACCGAGCGTTCAAGATATGAACACATCGTGTTCGAGCTTTGCCTCCAACAACAATCTAGCAATTAAAGTCCCAGGATTGAAAAACTTCCATACTTAATTGATTCAAGCTTATGCATGCCATATGAATCTTATAATTCTCAAGGTGTTACACAGTCCTTCGTCTTTCGCAAATACTTAAGAATGTTCTTAACCGCTATTCAATGAGCTTTACCCATATTTCGCTGATATTGACTAATCATGCTCAAAGCAAAAGCCACATCAGGGAGAGTACATGCCATAGCGTACATGATCGACCAATGGTGGAAGCATATGGAACTCGACTCATCTCTGCCATTTCTACATCGGTACTCTGAGTCTTACTCAGCTTGCTATTACTCTAGATAGGTAACTCTCCTTTCTTGGAGTTCTCCATGCTAAAACACTTTAGCACCTTATCCAAGTAAGTACTTTGACTAAGTCCAATTAGTCTTCTACTCCTATTCCTCAAAATCCTTATTCCCATAATATAGGCAGCCTCTCCCAGATCCTTCATAGCGAAACACTTTCCAAGCCAGGACTTAACCTCCTATAGAGTTGGAATGTCGTTACCTATAAGTAGTATGTTATCAACATAAAATACCAGGAAGGTGACTATATTCAAACTAGCTTTGACATATACACAAGATTCATCTTCACTCCTAGAGAAGCCAAACTCTTTGACCTTCTAATCAAAGAAAAGATTCCATCTGCGAGAAACTTGTTTCAATCCATAGATTGATTTCTCAAGCTTACACACTCTATTGGGGTATTTAGTATCCACAAAACCCTTAGGCTGACTCATGTAAACATCCTCATCTAACTTTCCATTAATGAAAGCGGTTTAGACATCCATCTTCTAGATTTCATAATCATGAAACTCAGTTATGGCTAACATAACCATAATAGATTTAATCTTAGCCACTGGTGAGAAGGTCTTATCATAGTCAACCCCTGGGGTTTGAGTAAGCCCTTCACAACCAGTCGAGCCTGGAACATGTGTACCTTTCCATCCATGTTGGTCTTCTTCTTGAAGATCCATTAGCACCCAACTGTCTTTACGACCTGCCGCATTATCAACCAAATTCCAAACTTGGTTGTCATACATGGACTGGTTCTCACTATCCATTACCTCCTTCCATTTATCATACTTAGGGCCCACCATGGCTTCCTTGTAGTTAGAAGGCTCATCCAAATTTACAAGTGTACTATCACTGGTAAACGTATGACCATCTGTAGTTATATGGAAACCATAAAACTCTAGTGTCATTCTAACTCGAGTGGAACGCCTAAGAGGCAACGACTCATCAATTGGTTCAACATGAATCTCTTCCTAGGGTTGAGCACTAGTGTTAGAGGTTCCTTCATCGCTTGATTCTTAAATTTCTTCAAGATCATTTGTGCTCCCACTATGCTATTTGCATATGATCTCTCTCTCTCTCTCTCTCTCTCTCTCTCAAGACTCCCCTTCGTGCTATGAAGACCACATTTTCACTAGGTTTGTAGAACAAGTATCCAAAGGACTTTTATGGATAGCTGATGAAAATACATCACTCACTTCGAGGTTCAAGCTTGTCATGAGTCTCTCGTCTAACGAAACCTTCACAACCCCAAACCTTGATATGTGTCAACGAGGGAACCTTCCATATCCACATCTCGTGAGGTGTTTTGGCAACCTTCTTCGTTAGGACTAGATTAAGAATATGGGTGGAAATCTCTAATGCATACCTCCAGAATGACATTAGAAGTGAAGCTCGACTCATCATGGAACGAACCATGTCCAACAAGGTTTGATTACGCCTCTCAACCACACCATTAAGTTGTGGTGTCCTAGGAGGTTTCAATTGCGAAACAATTTCACATTCCTTGAGGTAGTCGTGGAACTCGATACTAAGATGCTCACCACCCCTATCGGATCTGAGCATCTTGATCTTCCTACCCAATTGATTTTCAAATTCATGTTTAAACTCTTTGAACTTTTCAAAGGTCTCTGACTTATGCTTGACTAAGTAAATATATCCATATTTGCTATAATCATCGGTAAAAGTCACATAAAATCGATTTACATCCCTTGTGGTGGATCTGAAGGGCCCACGCACATCTATGTGTATGAGATCCAACAATCCGTCACCTCTTTCATAAGAACCAGTCAAAGGTGATTTGGTCATCTTTCCAAGCAAACAGGATTCACATGTATCATCTGACCTTAAGTTAAATGATTCCAACATTCCATTCTTTTGGAGTTGGGCAACGCGTTTCTTGTTGATATTTCCAAGACGATAATGCCACAAGCATGCCTTTTCTAAACCATTAGACGCATCTATTTGTAACACACTATTTCCTGAATTGTCTTAAACCATCACAGTTTCATATACACAATCACAAGGTAATGCTTAAAAATAAAATACACGATTATAATAAACATTAATAGAACCATTCTCATTATTAAAAGAGTATCTAAAACCTTGTTTGTACAAACCATGAAATGAAATAATATTCCTTGTCATTTCTGACGAGTAGCTACGATTATTTAAATCTAAACTTAACCCACTACTAAGCACTAAAGAGTAAATCCCAATCTTGGTAACAAGTGACAATATCCTATTTCCCATAATCAGGTTCATCTTCCCATGCTGCACATCCTCACTTCGTCTTAGCCCCTGCATGTCAGAACAAATGTGAAAGCCACATCATGTATCAAGGACCCAAAATTAGAATGTGATGCGTTTTTAGATTGAATAGTGTAAATATCTATCGAGGTTGGCTTGATCTTGCCATCCTTTATATCTTGCAAGTACTTGGGGCAGCTTCTCTTCTAATTCCCTTTTTCATGGCAGTAGAAGCAAGTAGCCTCTTTAGGATCAGAGGCAGGGGGAGCTTCAGAACTAGACATTCCTTTAGGGCCATTGCTAGACGACCCGACTTGGGACTTTCCCTTCCAATTCTGTTTTGAGGGAGCTTTCCTCTTCTTCCCCTTACCTTTCCCAATGGCCAAGACGGGAGCGGCAGCAGTAGGAGTGGAGTCAATACCCTTTCCCTTTAATCCACTCTCAGCAGTTCTCGGCAATCTTTGAAGCTGACTCAACGTGACTTCCTCTTTGTTTAAATGATAATTCATTTTGAACTGATCATAACAACTAGTAAACAAGTGCAAGACTATATCGATAGCCAATTCCTCATCGAATATCACGTTAAGTTTCAGTAAACGATCCTCATAGTGCTACATGTGTTGCAGGTGGGTCGTGACAGACTCTGTTTCCTTCATCTTGGTGGTTATGAGTTACTTGACTATCTCATACCTTTCTTGACGTGCTCTTTCATGGTACTTCTCCATCAAGTCCATGTATATCTCATAAGGCCAATAGTCCTCATAAAACCATTATAGCTCAGGAATCATAGTTGCCACCATGATACACGATCTTTGTAGTGGGACATATACTCAGCTATTTCTTTAGGAGTAGCTTTAGATTCATCTATCTCGTTCAGCTCTTTGTCGAGGACATATTCCTTGTCCTCAAATCACAAGGCCATCCTAATGTTATGCATCCAATCATTAAAGTTAGACCCAGAAGCGTTCGAGTAGGATGGCCATCCTAATGTTATGCATCCAATCATTAAAGTTAGACCCTACTCGGCGAGTCTAAGGCACAAATGCTCAAGAGCGAGAAGGTGTTCGAGGAGTTGTTGTTGTTGTTGGAGCCAGAAGCGTTGTTTGAGGTAGACATCTACAAAAGAAGAAAGACAAAGTTTTGATTAGATAAGGAAATCCTTAATATAACACCCAAATGAAATATTAAGGCTAGGTTCCAACTAAATAATTTATAATTCAGAAGAGGAATGTCGTAATCCAATTGCAAATTATTTAAAGGTATGTAAATGACAATTTACCAATTCAACAACGAAAAACGAAATTTAAACGAATTAGGTTTTTAAATGAAATTCCTAGATCTTTTGAGATTCATTGAACTATTCAATGACATGTTTAATCTTGATTATGCCATTTCCATTTGTGTCTGGGATACCGACGATCACAAACAAGGTGTGAATAACCATGAAAATTAGTTTGGCACTCTCGATTTCATTTATCTCCTATTTAATGTGCCGGTTAACCACACACGCTCCATTAGTTAATGATAATTTATGAGCTACCCATTTCTACCCTTTATTAGTCCATATTAGTGTGCCGGTTAAACCACACACGCTCCACTAACAACTTTTATAAAGTGCAATGTGCAATTTAATGGATTAGCATCAAATTCACATTTTCCTAAAGTAACTAAGATTGAGAATTTTATGAAAACATTTAGTTACTTTAATTATTTCATTATATTTATTAATGAGGGTTTAATGTCCTATCAAACCCGTTCGGCTAACAACCCTCCACCAATCAAGGGAGCGATGGGTGATACTGGACACACATTCAACCGTTATTTTACAGGCAGATTCCTTATACTCCCCTTATAGATCAACTTCGTGAATGAGGTCTACTAACGGTAAGACTGACATTTTCTTATATATATATATATATATATATATATATATATATATATATATATATATATATATATATATATATATATATATATATGTATGTATATTAACTTTAAATTTTACTATATATGTAAGGGTGTATTTTATAATTTTTAAGTACTAGGGTTCTAAAATTTAAGATTTCAAAATTAAACTATTTAATTAAATTTTAAATTATAGAACCAAAGGATGTATTTTTAAAACTATTCAAAAATACTTGGTTAAATTTTTAATAATTAATTTAACAAATTAATTTTATCTTTATCTAAAAATTTAACCTAATCATGAATTCACGATGAGGATACAAGATTACTGATTAAATTTTCCAATTTTAAACCATTAAAACGAATTTAAGGTAATTATGTTAATCAATCCATGAAGGATTTTTCAAAGCCGAAAATCTGGGATCTGACAGCTCAACTTGTCGAGTCTGGGCAATGCACTCGTCAAGTTGAAGCCAACTCGTCGAGTTTCAATATGAACTTGTCGAGTTCTATGAATAGAATGACGATTCTGGTCCCTTCTCCTTTGAACAATTCATAATTGCATCATATTCAACTGAAAAACATTCGAGGCTCTGATACCACTGATGGGTTTTGAGCATAACTACAAATCCTATGTGTTTATGCAACCGTGATGCTTTAGATCTAGGTTAGTTGAACATGCAAACTTGAATATCAAATAGAAACCCTAATATGCATCTATAATAATCGAAATTAACCTAATACTAGGGTTTAGATACATACCTCAATTGTTATGTAGTAATAACAATTAATCCTTATAGATCTTGAACTCTTGAGAGCAAGTGCCTCAAATTTGACACCTCTAATGGCTTACAAACACTCTTTGCAAGAGGATGAGAGGATAGAGGAGGAGATAACACCAAAGTTTTGGCTATGCAAGGTTTAGAAGCAAGTGGTTGAAAACCCCAAGGGTTAGGCTATTTTTATACTTGATGTTGCTTAGTCCCAAAGCTAGGGTTTGCAGGTGGAAACCCTAATTTCCAGCTTAATGCCTAAGCAGCCCATGGACTCCTCATCTAGAAGCATTGGACGAAAATTTATAAGGTCTCCATATAGTTTTCGTCCACTCCTATCTAAGGAGTCCAAGAGCCCTATTTCACAACTGTCAATAAATTTCAAAACGGCCCTTGTAATTAATTCCTTTAATCCCTAAAATTAATTCCAAATTAATTTTTGATTAAATATTAATTAAATAACATGATTTCTAACTAATATATCATTCTCATAATATATTAATAAATTATTTATATCAATTTATTATTCCAAATAATAAATTCAACGTCTCTCCAAAAGTCATACTATCAAGTTGCAAGAGTGAAGGCAACCCAAAAAGGATGTGTTTCTCTCAATTCAAGTATATACCAATTATAGTTATGGACTTAGGAACTTAATCCAAAAATTACATCTACCATAGAAAAACGAAAATGCAAAGGAGGAACACATACCTCTTTTGCAAGCAAAGATCTCTGCGCTTGACTCCTCGTGCGTGCCACCTTGCTTGGATGATGAGGACTCAATCTAGAATCCATCTCTTGGTTCACACCCAATGAACTCAAAAGAGTATAATAAAAAAATAACTAGGAGGGGATGAACTATAAGCATAGTTCATCCACAAGGAGGGAGAAAGAAGTGCCAAGAAAAATCAAGCCAAAGAATGAGCAAAGAGAAATGAATCCCTAAAGCCCTATTTATAGCATTGGATACCTCCTAGGGTTTTATCCTCAAGCCCATGTGGGATAGGATAGCCCTATGAACGAAATTTCCATTATCCAAAGAGAATTTTTGTCCACCACCCTTCTTCCTAGGGTTTTAGTATATTTTGATTAACCAACTATTGATTAATTGATATTCAACCCTTCAATTCCTAAACTATTTTAGAATTAATTATTAAACCATAATAATTAATAAACTAATTCCTCCTTTATTTATTTCACTTAATTTGAGTTTCGAGGGCAACCCAAAAGGACCCTATTATTATTAGAAATATTATCAATAGTTAATGACCTTGGACACACTTTTCAACACACCCACACTATGTCGACATATATACAATAGATAAACATATAACCAACAAAAAGATAACCATACATATCTAAAATATCACTACAACATAACAACATTCAATATACCAGGATACATAACATAGTGGACCGACATTGGTGCCTTTGACCCACAAGTACAACGAGGAAACTCACCTCGTAGTTTAGAAAGATAGTAGAAAAGAACACTGCTCCAAATGCCAACTCTATAGTTCACCTATACAACAAACAGTGAACTATTCTCAAACTTCTACTTTAAATACCGAAAATACCCTTAAGTCAAACTTGGTCAACCCCCCATGTCAAAGATCAAAGTCAGCAAGTCAGAAATTCAAGGAAAGTCAATACAGACTGAGTACGCGTTGCATACTTAGTCACTACGCTGAGCGTAGTTACGATCTATCTAGATTACGGGGTCCTTGGCTAGTACACGCAACGTACCCCTTGGTACGCCCAACGTACTCGGCCTAAAGTTGCTCTTTCTTGCCGAGTGCTTATTCTATTAAGAGGTTTTATTCCAAGCCTAGATTTATACCTAAAACATCGTTCTAAGTCATAAGGTTTCCACCTTTAAGACTTGCCATGGCTAGAAATGGACCAAAATATAAAACCCCAACTTATTATTCCATTAAGACATAACAACTCTTGCATGGAAAGAATAGAAGGACCAATGTCACATTTTTATGGTTCCTATCACCTAAAAACGTCTAAAAGGACAACTCTTCTAGTTAGGATAAACCATACTCATGAACACCAAGCTTATGGGACCAAAATGAAAACAAACTCAAGGCTAAAAAGATCTAAGAAAATAGCTCATCAAGTTTCAAACTTTATACCTCCAAAGGATGCTTGAGGGTGAAACACTTCTAGATCTAAGATGCCTTGAGCTTCCAAGATGATTTCCTTTCCTTCTTCTTCCTTCAAGAACACCAAAACACACTCTCAAGCTCAAAAAGGCTCACACAAAGGATTAAAGTTTGCTAGGGACGAATTCAGTGATGGAGGTTGATGAGGGAAAGGGTCTTGATGGATTAAGGATGTTTAAATAGTGCTCAAACCCTAAAAATTATGGGTTTCACTTTTGCCATTTACGCCCAGCATAAACGAGAAACCATGTGTTATCATTTAAATGCCAATGGGACCAATTTGCAACTAATTTCATACTTAGGGTAAAAAATGAAATTACTTGAACAAAAGGGTGTTACAGGAAGAAGGAAAAATAATTGAATACTTACTTGAGGAGGATCACACAACCCTTCTTGCTTCTCCGTTCACTTGATTGCTACCTCCTCTTATTCTCTTTTCTTCTCTCCCACTGTCAATCTTGTTCTCTGTCTCTCTTGGTCGCAAGTGATCACATACAAAAAAAACTAGGTTGGGCTTCTAAGGGTTAAGGTGTGTTTTAAAAAAAATGGGTGAAGGCTTGCAAGGAAAAAAAAGAATAGACCATATGACCTCCATCCAGCCCAAATCTTGGTCCAAATTCGGCTTTTATAAATTTAGCCTTCAACTATGTCATAATGACAAAATTCACCCTCAAAACATTTCTTTGCATCATAAAGTTTCTAATTTGTCAACTCCGATCCCTTTCTCGAAAATGATTACAAAATCATCTAGTACTCAATTCCTAATTATTTTAATTAAAATAAATACATCCGTATTATTATTATTAGGTATTATTATTATTATTATTATTTTCTTTATTTTATACTTTTGATCAATAAAAGTCTCTCTCATTTTTAAAATAAAAATAATGGAATCAAATAATTAAAATATAAAAATATTAACATACCGGAAAAACGATATGTTACAATTTTGTGTGTGGTTTTTGTTTCTCGAAGGGTTTGTGGGTAGAAATGGAGGTGGTGGAGAATATATGGATGTAGATGGAGGGGGTTGAAGGTGGTAGTGGTGGAAGTTGGTGAAAGATGATAGCTATTTTTGAGTGAGTGTGTGGTTGTGTTCTTGAGTGTGTCCATATGTGTGTGTTTCTTTTGAAGAACAAACTCAGACAATCTGATGTGTATACATGATTGAGTTTATTATGTGTGTATATCCTTGACTGTGTACATGTTCTTAAATCTAAAAGAATAAACCTATAAATTTGGGTGGTGGGTGGAGAGAGAGAGAGAGAGAGAGAGAGAGAGAGAGAGAGAGAGAGAGAGAGAGAGAGAGAGAGAGAGAGAGAGAGAGAGAGAGAGAGAGAGAGAGAGAGAGAGAGAGAGAGAGAGAGAGAGAGATTATGGGTAGAAATCGCTTCGGTTTATGATTTCTTAGGTTTCCCCAGATTGATTTGTTCGGTTTAAAAGTTTTTAGGGTCCAAACTGAAAATCCAACCAAATGAAATTTAAGATAGTCTTCAACCAAACCGAAAAATAAACTGCAATTGCGTATAGTTCGATTTGAAATCATGGAAACCAAATTGTAAGGTTAAGAATAAAATCTAAAATTCCAATATTCCAAACATAAGTCAAAGTTTCAAAAATAAACTCAATCTTGTTTAAACAAAACGGAAGAAAAGAAAAGATACAAATAAAAGGTATCGTTGAGGTTTGGAATTGTGATGTCAATTGTAAAGTTTAAATGCTAAATTTAATCCTATTTTTACTTTAATATTTAAAGTATCATGATATAAATTATTTAATAGATTAATTAACTAATTAAATAATTTGGTTCACTTTGGTACCAACATCACCGTACCATAACTCAAATTACTAACCAAATTCATAACTCAATATGGTCTAAAACCAAACCAAAAAACAAATTTTAAATTTTGTTTTGTTTGAATTCGATATCAATTTAGTTTGGTTTCAGTTGTTTCAATTAAAAACGAAATAGTGTATACCCTTAAAACCTACCATATACGGGACCCATATCAGACCCACCCTATAATCCATCATTTAGGGATATATTATGGGACATTAGCAATATTTGAAACTGTTATGATTTTAACCCATACCTCTTGTATAGAGTTTCATACCCCAATGAATAGACTTTCATTGTAGGATGGATATATTTCGATATATATATATTCTCTCTTGTTTCTTTCTTTCTTTTTTTTTTTGTTATTTTTGTGATTAATCCGTTAAAAATATTTAAACTAATAATTAAATTCTGCAAATTAATGTAATATATATTATTAAATAATAACATAGCATTATTCCTGAAACATATAATGATCAAATCAAATTCATTAACAAACGTATTTTTGTGCATATTTTATAAGGCCCATGAAATCCGATGACATTAGGAATTTAGACTTAGTTAGGGTTAGGCTGAGTTCTTTCGGCCCACAAATCAATTCACATATCATTTTTCTTCTGTGGTTTCGTTTCTTAAAATGCAACGGCTATTAAGCTTTTCTTTTTTAATTTTCTCTATCTACACATGAATTTTATGAATAACCGTCGATTTCTAAGTAACCTATGTAAGCATATGAATTTAAAATTTTCTAAGATTTGGTCCTCAATCCTCATTAAATTTCAACACCAATAGTTGTGATAACATCCTAAGCCTTAGCCTTAGGCACATTTTGCTTCAGTTCAGATGTTTTATTGTCATGCAACATTAGCCGGAGTCAGGATCTAACATATTATTTGTTGACTTAGACTATAAGGCTAGGAGTGGGATTCGGCAACACTTGGCGAAGCCTAGCTATACTCGGCAAACTACGTGTCGTCACCTAGGAATGTGTTGCTCAAAATGGTAACTTGGCAGGTGCTTACCAAGTTTAACCCATTTCCTTCAACCAATGAGCTAACGACTCTTTCACTAAAATACAATTTTTTTTTTTTAATACCTATAACTACAACCTCACGTACGGTTATATACTTCTCATTCTCTCTAAAAATGTCATCTTTATTTTCATCTTCAACTTCGGTTTTTTTTTTTTTTTTTTTTTTTTTTGATGTGGTGTTAGAATCGATGATAGATCATAGAGGTTTTTCAATCCGCTGAAAAGAAGGTATAATAACTACATCAACAAAATGTCGAAACTGCTAAACGGGGAAAAATAAGATACATACAAAAAACCATGAAACTGCTAATCAACGCCTCATGCAAGATTATTTTGATGAACATGCGACTTTTCAAGGCTATTATTTTCGCCGTCGGCTCCATATGCACAAAATTTTACTCATTTGTTGGTGGTACAATAGGTTTTACTCATTTGCAAAAATACACAATTGCACCTCGTCAACTAGCATATATCACTTCCGCTAATGCACTAGATGAGAATTTTAGGATGTTCGAACGTATTGCACGAGAAAACTTTCACACATTTTTTAAATATGTCATGAGATTGTATGGTCCACGATATTTGCATAAACCTACTTGTGGTGACATCCAAAAATTATATGTTCATCATAAAAATGTACATGGCCTCTCTGGAATGTTAGGATGTAACATCCGGTTTCGGATAGTTTCTTATTTCGGAATGACGGACTTTTATGTAACATCCAAAATTTAAAGGTGCATCATATTTAACTTAAAGTTTGGTTTATAGGGGATGCCACAGCATGGCGAGACATTTTTGGTCACGGGTCACTATTAACTCGCCATGTCGTGACAGGTATAAGCCACGACCACGGCGAGACATTTTTGGCCACGGGTCACTATTAACCCAAAAATTAATATTTGTCTATTCGGCCCAAAAACATTTAGTTTGACCATTGCAGCTCCCTTATCTATAAAAATGGCACTTTTAGTACCTTCTTATGAAAATTGACATTTTTGGTCGTTAAAACATTTTTCTAGATATTTTCGACCCAAACTTTATTTATATAATAATTTTAGCCCAAAACTATTGTATTTGTCATTTCTAGCCTTTATTTGTAAAAAAAAAATTTACATTTTTGGCTCAAATTCCGTAAGTTTTACAATTTAGACCCCAAAATCAAAAACTTTGCATTTTTAGTCCAATTTTAGACTCATAGTTTGTTATGTTTTCCATTTCAGTCCCTCAACACTTCATTTTTTTGCAACTTTGGGCCCAAAAACCCGTGAGGCCCAAATTAATGCCCAGTAAGCTAAAATTTATGTTTTTGACCCCTAGAAAAGTGTTATTTTCATAAAAGTCTGATTTTATGTGAATAATACCATTTTATCCTTATAGAACCAAAAGTATTATATTTTACCCAAATCTTTGTTATTTTTGCAAAAATGACACTTATAAGGATTTTGACTTTGTTTTCACTTCTTGAGCCTAAAGACCCTTAGATCTTTGAAGTAAGTTGTTTATTATGTTATTTGTTTATGTATCCTTCACACTTTAGCCATAGATTACAAGATTTAGCAAATAATATCATGTTCTCTCAACATAACCCTAAGAAATCACATATAACAAGCATACACACATAGATCAACACATAGTACTTGTATTATCCCCCAAAACGTTGTAAAAAAATGAAAACAAGGGGTATGAACTCACCTTGGGTTTGTTGTTTTGATTTTTGTGAAGAAAAGATGGAGGTTTCGGCCTTGATCACTTCTTGAAGAGAGTTTCAAATCCAAGATGATCTTTAGAAGCTTAAATCACGAATGAGAGTGGTTTAAAG
Source organism: Lactuca sativa (assembly GCF_002870075.4). Taxonomy (NCBI): domain Eukaryota; kingdom Viridiplantae; phylum Streptophyta; class Magnoliopsida; order Asterales; family Asteraceae; genus Lactuca; species Lactuca sativa. The sequence goes on along the minus strand of NC_056624.2, from coordinate 169,442,386 downwards.
TGAGATTCCTAGAGTATACTTGAATCAAAAGTATTGGAGTTACACAATAACTTACCAAAGATTGGAAATACTTGATGAAGATCCTTAGAACTCTAGCAAAATTTCGAGATCTTGGAAGAAGAAGAGAATGATCTTTAAGAGTGTTTGGAGAGGATTTGGAAGGATGTGTGTGTGTGTGTGTGTGTTTGGTTCTCAGCCGAGAAGAAGAAGAAGAGAGGGGGGGGAGAGGTGAGGTGTGTAATGCCCCAATTCTCAGCTTGGAGAAGAGAATCTTGGAGGAAGAAAGCTAAGAGTGCAAAGGAAATTGAAGCAAAGAAGGAGTGGGAAGCAGGAATTACCTCAGCTAGCATCCTTTGGAGGTATTAAAGTGTCATCCTTACTTCCCTTTTTCCCTTTTGTTGGGTTTCTAGGGCTTTTTATGGATTTTCAAGTTGGTATGATGAGCTATGGGCTAGATCTGAAGTTGTAACTTCAGATCTAGACCCTCCTTGGACTCTAAAAGCATAAAGTCACAGTCTTGGTTGTGATTAAGGTCCCTATTGAGCATGAAGTTCCATTAAGAACTTAAAATAGACATATAGAGCCTTTATATCCATGCATGCACGTAAAGTTTGAAACTTTACGTGATAAGCATGCCCAAGAAGCTTGGATCTATGAGTTAAAGCCGCTGCATGGCTCAAAATATGTCTATATGGAAAAGAAGGACATAATGGACTCGGCGAGTCACATGAAGATGGCCGTGAACTCGATGAGTTGGATGAACAACTCAGCGAGTCCGATGAAGATTGCCATAAACTCGACGAGTTGAAGAACAACTCGATGAGTCCGATGAGTTTTCTCTTGGATATGTATGAGTGTGCATCCGTCGAGTTGCAAGGAGGGAACTCGACAGATGGCCTTTAAGTTTGATCGAGAATCAAAGGAACTTGACGAGCCACTCTGATGACTCGGCAAGCTGGAATGTACTTCAGGGAACTCGGCGAGTTAAGGTCAACATGGACTGTTGACCTTGACTGAGGACTTTGACTTTGACCAGGGATTTACTAGTGGGTTATGGAGTGCCTTATAAGGTTAAGGACTTATGAGTATGTTGTACTATAACGATAGGTGGTGGATTCTGTGTCAAGTGATCCGAGAGTTGGAGTTTGCCTTTCGAGTCGACATCTGCAAGGTGAGTTATCCTCACTATATCGATAGGGTCTACGGCACCAAGGCCGACCCTTTAGTTGTTATTGTTATGGTATGCTACATGTGGTTATGATCTGTTAGATCCGAATCGGGGTAGACAGTATGTTATTCTCTTATGATCCGTCGTGATTGGTATGTTAGTGACCTGCTAGGTCGGTACTCTAGTTACAGGAGAATTCTATGATTGATGATCAGTGTGACAGATATGTTCGATGTTTGTATATGCATGTATGTGATAGTATGCGCACATGCTTATTTGTTGGTGGTTGGGTTGAGGCGGTCCTGCTTTGTGCTGAAGGCCAATATACCCTATGAGCAGTCCGGGGAGACTATAGGCCCACGTGGTGGACCAATCATGCCAAAGGCTCGGGATAGATTCAGACGAACTGTAGGCCCGGTAGGGCGGTCCAGTCAGGCCGATGGCCCAGTATGCATGATGATTGATTGATTATTACTGATATGGTATTGTCAGTGTGGTATTGGTATTTTAGGGGTAGCTTACTTAGCCTCGGGCTTACAATTTTCAGTTTATTGTTTCAGGTACTTCAAGAGATCATGGAAAGGCGAAGGCATGACCGTACCGCTCCTCATCCTTATGTTATGATTTTTGGGACACTCTGATGGAAAATGATTTGAAAATATTTTGTAAACAATACTATTTGGTTTTTATTTATGATTGAAAAGGTTTAAATTTGGCGTAAAATTTATGGATGCTACAAGGTGACATTGCATGGGTATATGAGATAGTTACCTTGTTGCATGGGGGATAATATGGAGGTGGCACCTCCAAAGTCAACTCCCCCCTTCCATTTCATTTTTTTGTTAAATGGTGTTGGGCCGAAATGGGCTAAAGAAAGAGAAAAGGAATCATCTTGGGCCCATTCTTGGTCTTGCTCGTAAATGTGAAGTCCATAGAAAAGTTTTCGGCCCATTGGGCCTTTAGGGTAGTTCACGGCCCATTTTTGTATAAAAGAATGGATTTATGACCTATTAGGGCTAATTAGATTTGTTATGGCCCAATAAGGCTTATTGGAGTAGTTTATTCCATTTTAGGCCCAATATGGCCCAAAATGTTAAATCTCATGAAGGTGGGTTGAATTAGATCCCAATTAAGAATTCTAAGCCCAAACTTGTCAAATTGGAGACTTATTGGTTCATTAGGCCCAATAAGAAAATCCTAGTCCATATTGGACTTAAACCGATATTTTTAGACTTTCCAATCCTCGGTTGACTATTTGAGGTGTTTGTATAGCATTTTTGATGGAATTTTGTTGTCATTAAATAAAAATCATACATGTTTTTGAGTCATGGTTACAACTATTTTCATTATTAATGTTACAAACGCATATAATTTCCTAGTTGTGACACAGTCCTTAGGAATAAATAAATGAAGAATAAATGATTCTTAGGGTAGATCCTTAAGAAAAAAGAAGATAAAGGAGATGGGTAATTGGGTTAATTGTTTGATGATGAAACATAATAACTTTATTATTTTGGGTTTAAACCCTATGTATTCACCATATTTCCCAACATGACCCACTCAGTTTATTTGTATCACAGGTGTTGATACGAAGCTACATTACACTGAGAGATTAAAGGAGATATAAATCACTAATGTAAATGAATGTAAGGTTTGTTTATGCTTATGTTTATGTATTGACGATAACATCCCAATGTTTTAATATAAACAAATTACATTTCTTAAGATATTCTTTGATAATATATTTATCATGTTTTCTGGGAACAAATTCCGCAATATTATTCTTTAAAATGAATACTCTGATTTTCAAATAAGCATAAATGAAATTTTTAAAATGATCGTGAATTTGGGGATGTCATAGTTGGTATCAGAGCATTAGTTTAAGCGAACTAGGAATTTGTAGGATTTCTAGACTTAAACTTAGAATGCTAAGCGATGATCGTGAGGAGTGTGTCTGATATATTTTAGGTAGTACACCTAAATAGACTCGAGCACTAGCTTATTTTAGGAAAGATGCCTAAAATGTTTTTATATGCTAAATGATTTGTGATGCTTTATGATGCCATTATGTGATCGAATCTATGGTCTACTGCCGACCGGATTTGAAAACTTTACATGTTCAGATTTTTAAACCTTTAATTACGGTATTAGAACTGGCATGTAACTTTTCGAAATGATAAGGAGATTTACATGTCTATAATAAATAAAGCTTTCCCTATCTTAATTCTCGTCACTACACACCAAATGTCTGATTTGGGGTATAGATCGACATTGTGAGAACTCGAAGTGGATTCAGAAATGCTAATGCTAATCAGCGGTCTGTGATTGAGCGCGCGCCATAGGTAGCAGCTGCGCCCGTGGCAATCATGATGGCAGGAGTCCAAGCGATAATTCGGGCCATGATGGCCGAACAAAGGGAGGAGATGAGGAAAATGTTGCTTAATAGGGATGAACCTACTGTACCTATTGTTCAACCTGAGCTGAATGAAGGACAGTCAGAAGTAGGAAACTACAGTAGAATCGTAGTCAAGCTGAACCATCAATGATTAGAAGAAATAACAAAAATGAAGAAATTGAATGTAATGGATGCAAGTATAAAGACTTCACAAGTTGAAAACCATCAAATTTTACTGGGAAAGAAGATCCAATCGGAGTTATGGACTTGATCTTCGAGATGGATCTAGCTTTCATAACATGTGGTTGCAAGGGCAAGCTGTAAACTACTTATGTTGTGCGTCAATTTAGGGGTGGCGTTTTTCGTTGGTGGAACACTTTGGGAATGATCATAAGCCCCAATGAGCCACTACAACTAATATGGGAAAAATTATTGGTACACTTTAAACACAAGTTTTGCTCATCCCAAAACATGCTAGAGCCGGAGAATCCATTTCTGATGTTAAAAAAGGGCAACATGTCCATTGATGAGTATACCAATGCCTTCACAAACAAGATGGAGTTTGCATTGCACATTGTCCCTGATGAGCTAAAAAAATTGATAAGTATGCAAATGGAATACCATGGGAGTACACAGTGCCAGTACGACAGGCAACTACTCTTGAGGCAGCCATCTGGGTTGCTTAGTCTATTGAAGAAATGATCAAAGGTAGAACCACCAACAAGATTGAAGTTGGAGAGAAGAGGAAATTTGAAGGATCTTCAAAGTCCAACAAGAACAACATGTTCTCAAAGCCTGGAGGAGGAGGAGGTGAAGAAAAATGGTATGAGAAGTGCATAAACAAAGACTGTGGAAAATTTGATGAGGAGGTGACTTGTTTCAAGTATGGGAAGACCGGGCATTACACCAATGAGTGTACATTAAAAAAAGGGTGTGTTACGGATGTAATGAAGAAGGGAAATTCAAGCAAGACTTCCCAAAGAGGGAAAGAGCTATAAAGCCAAACATACCGCCGAAGCCAAAGGCAAGAGCATTCTAGATGATCCTTAATGAAGCAAGCGAGGACACGAGGGATTAGGAGTAAGGATCAATAAAGTATCCATATAGATGGTATCATATGGTGTAGTCTATTATAATTGGCATAGTATAGGGTGAACTTCAATAACTATGTAATTATTTCAAAAAATAATATAAACCTTAGTTATGTTATCCGATGTGTTAAATGACTACGTGAAATTCTTTTATGGTGACTTGGAAAAGTGTGAGACAATACTTGGGATGAGTATGAGTAGGTGTGAATGGTAGTAGAGGCTTATACTACCGGAAGCATAGGACTCACACTTGGATCAAGGAAATTTACAAGGTTACCACGGTGCTAATAATTGATTATGTTTTGTTCATGTCAGTCGTTACCATCATTTCGGTAATGATTAAAAAGATGATTGTTATTTCGACCCTAGTGGTCATATCAAACCGAGTCCAACTAAGATGACTATGTTACATGGTTCAGAGACCCAAGTTTGATGTAGCATCTGAATTAAGCTAGAAAATCAAAATGAAATATAATCGAAGCGATCAATAGAAGTATCGCAATCACTGTGAAAGTAAGAAACTTGTAGCTAGAAATGCTACATGCTAGAACGTGATTATATCACATTAGAAAATGAATAAAGGTATCATCCATTTTGGGATCTAACTCAAACAGACCTGAGTCTAAGCATTGCATCATTTGATGAGAGGTCATTAGAACATGACCAATCATTCTGTTACAATAATTGAAGGAAAGAAGTTATCTTAAGATTGCTACGAAGAAGAAGAAGAAGTCTCCAATAAGGATAAAGAGCCAGTGCAAGATCAAGCACCACCTGCAGTCAAGAAGTCCAAGAGTTAGATACTCATTCGAAGGAACATAGAAGTTACGGTTATTACCTAGGAGGAAGAGATAATGTATGGATTCATTATACAAGCCCTATTTTGTTGATGATTCCGGGACGTAATCATCCTAAGAGGGAGATAATTGTAATGCCCGCAGATTCGGGCTAGTCAATTTAGTGACAATAAGTGTCAAAAATGAATTTTTGATGCAAGATTATTTAGAATGAATAATCTTAATCAAGTTATAGTATATGTCACAAGGGTTCTGTATATATAAATAATCCAAGCTATAACAAAGAAGTTATGACCTGTCGAAGTTTCGCGACAAAATCGGCATGCCACAGTGTGAAGTAAAAAGTGATTTTGTGATAAAATACTTTTTATCCTTATAGATCTAAACTAAAGTCGTAGTATACGTTCAACCTAGAGCTTGCATAAAAAGAACGTCCAAATCCGACTTCGTATGAGGAAGTTATGATTTTTCTAAGATTTAGCATAGTAGTGCACAACTCGTAATTCGAATTATAGATCGATTGATTTTTAGCCGACACAACCTAAATGAGAAGTGAATATCTCATTAATAGGAGCTCAACGATAAAAAGAAAGATAAAAATAGATGTCGGATGACAAAGTTACAAAATTTTAACGGACTTTACCTGTCCAGACCTGTTAAAATATAACTTAAAAAATAAAGTCAAAATTAGCCGACAGAGTCTAAACGAAAGTTGTAGATTACATCGTAACCTACGTGTGGAAATAAAGAACGTCGAAAACGGAGCTAGTATACGAAAGTTACGGAAATTAGAAATCGGTAGGGTGCTGTTACGAAGAGGGTGTCGTGGCAAAATTTGGACCCTTGCTTGCACACCACAGCCTCATATTCGGATCGCAACATGTGCCCATCCTATGTGCAGCATACCAGGAATGTGCAACGTCACTCCGAGGAATGCCCTGCGTACTGAGGATCAACCCCCTATAAATACCATGCGAGGGCACCCTATTTTCCTCACACCTAAACCCTTTTCTCTCTCTCTCTCTCTAACTTCTCTCTAAACCACTCCCAACCCTTAGTCCTTACCATGTACTAAGAGGCGAGTCCCGAAGCGCCAGAAGGCTTTGAGAAGAAGAGCTTTTCGGCTTGGAAGTTCTGCCCCCACAGAGCCGGGTTCCTAGCCAAACCTCCGGGTAAGTGAGTCATGCTTACCCTACTTTAAGTATAGCTTATGTTTAAGTTCAATATCGTTATTATGAACTTATAAACAATATATATATTATAAAATATAATATAAAAAGTGTTATTATAATATCTTTTAACTACTCTCGGTATGGGGAATCTAGTTTGAAGGGCCGCATAGAGTTGTTGGATTTCACAAGTGCTATAATGCCAAAATGGTCCTGCCCTCAAGTATTTCATGTTTGGCCCCTGTCTGTACATAGTGGTTGAAAAGTATTTTTTTAACACTTATAAAACAATATCACTCGTAAATAGTCGCAATAAATATTAGACTAAAATCTAGCAGTAATGATACTAGGTTTCGTTGAAGGAAAATAGAATTGTTAGAAGCGAAGCGTTGTCCGAGTTTGGAATCATCACTTTAACAAGTGAGTGCATAGTTACTTTCATCTTACACATAGATATGAAGTATTTAATATAAATTACATGCTATGTGTGCATATTATCTGTGTTCTTGATATCTATGATGGATGAACCGAATATACACGTTTTATTTGATGTAAACTATATATGTATTTTATAGCTATAAAAATATTGGGTAAAGATGGGTAGATGAATTATGAGGGATGAAAGATGATATAGATTAAGATTGGAAGCAATGGACTTAGTGCCTATAGATGAACATTAGCAGTTGCACCACAACATGTAGATGTTTTTGAACTACGATGTACTCTAAACATCCTAGCAGCTACGCCTACAAGATAATATCGGCAGCTGCACCTAATAGAGAACGTCATAATCCTGGCAGTTACGCCTAAATGATAACATTGGAAGGTGTGCCTAATAGATAACATTGGCAACTGCGCCATTGGCAGCGATGGGCTTTGTACCTATTCCTTAGGACAGTCCTTAGGAATGAATAAATGAAGAATAGATGATTTTTAGGGTAGATCCTTAAGAATAAAGAAGATAAAGGAGATGGGTAATTGGGTTAATTGTTTGATGATGAAACATAATAACTTTATTATTGTGGGTTGAAAACCCTATGTACTCACCAGGTTTCCCAACCTAACCCACTCAGTTTATTTGTATCACAGGTGTCGATACGAAGCTACATTACACTAAGAGATTGAAGGAGATTTAAATCACTAATGTAAATGAATGTAAGGTCTGTTTATGCTTATGTTTCTGTATTGACGATCACATACTGATGTTTTAATATAAACAAATTACATTTCTTCAGATATTCTTTGATAATATATTTATCATGTTTTCTGGGAACAAATTCCGCAATATTATTCTTTAAAATGAATGCTTTGATTTGTTGGATTAGTGTATAAGTCAATAACTATAATTGGTATATACTTGACCCAACCCGGCATGGTCCATTTGGGTTGCATTGACATCGGAACATTTGGATAGACCTTTTGTGAGAAGAGGATATTTGTGACATATTTATATATTATAAGTTCTAATATATTAATATGAAATCATATCATTTAATTAGTATTGATCAAGAATTAATTTGGAATTAATTTAGTGATCAAAAGAGAATAATTAAATATATGGGGATTGATTATGTAAATCATTCATTCTTATATGTGTGGGCTTATGATCCATGATTCCTTATGTTGGGTTTAACCCATGTGGTGATCCATGGATACTCCATGGAGGTTAAAACCCATGGAGCATAAGGAATGGGTAAAGTCATGAGTTACATAGTGTAACCCTAATAGCCACACTATAAAAAGACCCCATTGGTTGGTGAAATTGGCACTAGTGCATACACAAGAGGGCAAGCCGATTTCTAAGGGTCAAGTATCTCTTCTCATGGTTATTCCAAATGTTCATGATATTGTGTGAATCATTTGAGGTGTCACATTTGGGGCACCAGGCTCTTAAGCTCCATGGAATCAAGCTACAACAAAGAGGTATGTATTCTATCTAGTTTTGTTATCCTAGTACACATGATTGTATGCTAGTTAGGGTAATACCTTGGAAAATTGACATTTGCATGTATAATAGAGAAAACATAGATCCAAGGTATTTAGGGTTGCATGTACACCTTAGGAGTGTTATAATGCTCAAAACCCAATAGGGCATGTGTAAAATCATCCAACTCGTCGAGTTGATTCATGCACTCGACGAGTTTGACCCCCAGACAACATATCTTCGAGTTTTAAGGCTGAAATTGGTCTAGAGTCAGTACCTTAAAATGTTTTGGACTTATAAAACCTGTTTTTGATGTGGTAATGATTATGGTAAACCAATTTCAAAGTCATTATCAAAGTTTCAAGCTTTATATATTTTTATATGATTCTTGAAAGTTGTTGATATGGACTATTCATGCTTATGAGTTTTGGTAGATTATAGGAATTATATGCAAATTGTTTGTTAGTGTAATTATTGATCTTTATGAAATTGTATGGAGTCCATAACTTGTCCTCAAGTTATGGATTACCAAAAGTTTTTTGTGTTACCTTTTTTTATGAGTTAATTTAGATTAATGAAAAAAATTATGAGTTAGTTGTTTTCAATCCATTTTGATCTAAAAGTAGTTCATAACATGTGTTTTTGTAACTTGTCCTCAAGTTATATGAAAAGTCACATTTATAAATCTTAAAACTCATAAAAGTGTCATAGGTTACAAAATGAATAGTCTTTTTCTCATAAATAGTTTTATGGACTTCATAACTTGTCCTCAAGTTATGGATGTTCAAGAGTTTCTTCATTAAAGTATTTAAAAATTTAATTAAACTCATAAGTTATGAAAAATCCAAGAGTTTTAAAAAGTTTCAATACCTGCCCTGAAGTTTTGGAATTTGTAAAGTTTTGGTTATGAATGCTTTAATTCCAAATCAAACCTTAGAATTTTAAGAGTTTAAAATTCAACCCTTATACTATTATTATAATTTTAATTATATAGATATATATATATATATATATATATAAGATAAAGTCAATCTTACCGTTAGTAGGCCTCATTCACGAGGCCAGTCTATAAGGGGGGTATAAGGTTACTGCCTATAAAATGGCAGTTTAATGGGTGTCCACTCTCACCCACCGCTTCCTTGATTGGTGGAGAGTCGTTAGCGGAATGGGTAGGATAAAGACTATAATTCTCCCTTCATTAAAAGTATAATGATAAATACTAAGAAACTAAACACTTATAAATTCCCAATCTTAGTAACTTAGGAAAATGTGAAATGGTGCTAACCCATGAAATTACACTTTGCACATTTGTTAAGTCGTTAGTGGAGCGTGTGTGGTTAATCGGCACACTAACATCGGATTGACAATGTGTGGCGAAGGGTTACTTAAGTTTATCATAGATTGGTGGAGCGTGTGTGGTTAACCGACACATCAATTAGGTGATAAAGTTGAGGGTACCATGTTAATTTGCATGGTTATTCACACATTGTTTGTGATCCTCGACATCCCAGTCACGAACTTGAGAGGGCACAATCGAGATTCAAACATGCCATTGAAAGTTCAATGTATCTCAAGCAGATCTAGGAGTTTCAAATCCAATTAAAACTTAATTATATTTCGTTTTCATGGTGGAAATTGGTAAATCATCATTTACCTAACTTCAACTATTTTATAGGTTGGATTACGGCATCCCTCTTCCGATTATAAATAGGTTGTTGGATCCTAGCCTTAATATTTCATATTGGGTGTTATATTAAGGACTTTAAATCAACTAAACTTAAATTTCTCCCATTATAGATGTCTAGTTAAGACAACTATGGTCTTCCCAAATCTTTAGGAACAAGATTTCCTATTGAAGATGATATCCCACATGACAATCAAGGTGAAAGATTAATCCCTTTGTTGTACATTAATGGGACTGGAAATCATGCTTCAATTCCTCCACCTCCTCCAATTATTCTCCCTATCCCACAAGTTTCAAGACTTGAAAATTTCTAAGTCACTCAATCCCTTTTGGCAAGCAAATACTATATGTTCTTACATCTTGGAGGTTAAGTCACCTATTGCCAAGTCGGGAGAGTCGGGTGTCAAAGTCTCGAGGTAGCTGACTGTTGACTTGGTTCTTTAGTCACTCCCTCATGACAGATTAAGACATGACCCTTCATGATCTTACCTATTTGCTTGATGTTGTTAAATCAACAATGATTTGGAGCATTGGTAAAGCAAACTAGACTAGAAAATCTACTTCCCTAACCTATTTGGACATTGACAATGGGGACATTGGAAGTCCAGAAAAGCTTTCTCTTCCCAATGAAAAAGGATTGGCCATGGTCAAGTCATTTGACCGATGGTAAAATGAAAGGCTAAGTCTGAGACAATCAAGTGTACCATTTCCAAAAAGTCCATATGTTTCCTTTTCCAAAAGAAGGGGCATTGGTTGCGAAGCTGCCGAATTTACCTGAAAGTTCATAAGGATGGTAAAAGTAAAAAAGATTGACTTTGCTTCAGGTAAAAGTCCATTATCTAACTCTATGAAGTCTCTTTTGAAGATTCTTAATACATGATGTAATGTAATTACATTTTGATGTTTTAGAAGAATCAAAGGAAACCTTAAAGAAAGTATATGCTAATTCTGATCGCGAAAATGGATTTCGATCGCATGGTTCGATGATTAAAATTTTGAGTTGTTGTTTAAGAGTTATGATAGATTGCTTAAGGAATAGATAACAACACAGTTTCCATATGTAGTTGCATTGTAAGGATAAGATTTTTCCATAAGTTTTAAAAAAAAAAGAGTTTAGATTTATTTATTTTTAGTATCCTTACAATGAAATTTGTGAAAAAATTGTTGTTTATATGTTTCCATTGATAGCAATATTGGAAAATGGATTTGATTCTTTCATTTGTGGTAATGTCATAAGTTACCAAATAAGGAAAGATTCTCATCACCGAAGTTTCAATTGGACCGAAACTTGGAATCATGCAAGTTGTATAGTATGATGAATGAGAATTTTCATCTTTGGAAAATTAAGACTAAGTCCTTGTGCAAATGTATGTGTGAGTCAAGTGAAGGACTAAAGGATCGGGTACATTAGGTTGTGCGCTGGTCAATTCCACCACAAAGGCTGCTAAGATTATTCATTATGATTTACTAAAGTTTAGTAAATATGGTTATGCGTACAAGTTTAAGTGTAATTCTGAAATATTGGAAAGGTTTCAATGATTGATAGAATGAATAAGAAGAATCAAATTAGGCAGAAAGATAAAAGCTTCTCCAATCTGAAGACATGGGAGAGTAGTTTAGTATCTTATTTTATGATTATCTTAGTGATTATAAAACCATATCACAATTTGTCCTCTAAGGACACCTTAGTGCATTCGTTTGGCTAAGGAGAGGAATCGTGAATTGTGGAAATGGTCAAATCAAAAGATAAATCATACTTCGTTCCAAAAACAAGTCTTAGAGTCATACTCCAAGATTGTAACTTGAGTGACATAATCTTTCGGAAGTTTATAACACTTGTCAAATGTAGAGTAAGATGTTTCCTATTCTTGTACATTTGAAGTTGGTTAGTTGTAATGTTTTGGATAAAACAAAGACCAACTAAGACCAATTGTTAGAAGTGCTTAACTTGTTAAGAATCCATACTAACTATTGAATATTTTTTTTTGTCAAGGAATGGTTCTTGACAAAGAGAATATCATATGTCAAAAGGTCAGTGGGAGTCTTAAAAGATCTTGAGAAAGTTTCAAGAACTAATCAAGAATGAAACCTATGGTTTAATCACTAGCACACAACTTGAGGTTGTAAACCTATAGTGTTGACATATTCTTATTTTTGTGTCTATTCTAGTTAAAAGTTGACTATGCTTGTGAGATCTATGAGTTCTCAATTGTTCGCATAACAACCTGGAAGCAATGGTAGGCCCTTATGCTGCCAGGTGGAAAGAAAATGAGACTGAGGAAAAGCTTTCACTGAGTAGATTTTAAGTAGATAGCAATTGTGATATTTGCATTCTCATGTCGTTAGTGGAGCGTGTGTGGTTAACCGGAAAACTAACTAATGAGAATGGCAAAAGGTCTAAAAATTATGATTACGACATCCCTCTTCATAATTGTTTAGACACACATGTGAGATATCTAAGGAAAAGTGTATGATTTTGATAAAATCTTATCAAAGCGTTTCGTATAAGATATCTGAAATTTGGAAAGAAAGTTAATAAAGTATTGATTTCTAGAAGTCCAACTGATTTCTGGGTACATGTCAAAGCTAGTGGGGAGCATAATTGTTATGCTAGTAAGATAATAATCATTATGCTAGTGGGAGCATGATTGTTATGATTAAGTGTTGCAAGTTAGCAATGTTAACTATAGAAAACAAAAGTTTCAACTTGCTTTGAAAAAGTTGTTTTGCTTTAATTAAGGGAGGGGATTTTATACTTCATTCTAAAACTACAAGCTTAGATTGAGATTTTAATCAACTTTAGTCAAGGATATATATGAATGTTATGTTGGAATGGTTCAACATAAGGAAATTCTATATATGTTGCATTCTCAAAATTCGATTATGATTACGACATCCCTCTTCATAGTTCGAATTGTGAGAACATGGCAAATAAAAAATTTTATAGCATGAATCGTGTCGCATATGCTTCGGGTATAGGATTGATTACATGTGCTATAATATTTATCCATTCTAAATTTTCCAAATGCTTGGGGGCATTAAGAGGAGAAAAGGTCTAGTATTGGATATGACTAAAATGATTAAGCAATTGTCGAGGACAATCTGAGGTTTACCAAATATTGGTTGCTCATGGACAATTGGATGTATATAGTTAGGATCATATTGACATATTCTGAGATGAGGTAACTCTTGTTCAGAAGTGATGGTCAAAATGGTAATATGGAATTGTTACCATAGGTGGAAGTTATTCTCTGAATATGTGTAAGATTAGAAAACTTAATGCAAAGAAGGATGTTCAAAGGAGTGTACTTTAAATATGAGACTTCATTTCCATGGAATTGATCTCCATTAGAATACTTTGTAATGTCTGTTTCCAAGTCTTTGTGACTTTTGTGCATAGTCATTAAAAGAGGAACATTGCATATAAGTTTAGAATCTAACAGATTACAGTAAATGGCAAGAGTTTGGTATTCTTAAATTTACAAAAAGGATTTGGATTGTGAAATGAGCATCATTGGAGTTGTGTTCAATTGATCTATTTCACAAAAGAAAGGACCATAGGTAAACATAGTGTGCATGCTTGGTGCATGGCATGACTATTGTTTTAATTCAAGTATAAAGTTGATAAAATCGAAACAATGAATAATGAGTACTCAATATGGTGCTTAGATAAAAGGGTTTTTATTTACACTCAAGAGTTTGGGGGCCATATAGGATTAGTATTATTTTTGTGTTTCACTTTGCATGTTTTGAATTCCATAATAACTAGGTCGTTCTTCCTGAATGACTAAGTTATTCAAACCATCCACAGTCGGTCATATGTTGGAAGTAGATATGAATCAAGACTGTCATGAAGCTGGTTTTTAGATGTCCAAGGTAGTGGACATAGCAAGATCTTCTGCAACATTCACGAGTACTCATAAGTTATGAGTATTGGATTCAACCCACGCTCATTTGAATCACTTCATGGATTTTATTACGAGTGATTCATGAGACGATAATATCTTATATTTTTCAAACCTAGAGATATGAGTTGTTGACTATGAGTTGGTTATACATTGATTGCAAGAAAACACATTGGTAACCCGATGTTATAAAAAGTGCCTTTGTGTATGATTCAACAAGTAGTTAGTACAAGAATATGCGTCTAAGTTTATCCATTCCTTTTACCTGATAAGGATAAAAGTGATATCTGTGGGCCCCTCAATGATTTAGTGATGACACCCTAAGTGCTTGGCCAAGCCTGGACTGATTTGATTTGTTCAATTAGTTGGTCGTCATAAATCAGAAATAGGGAAACAACAAATGGATAGAGAGAATGATTATAATCCATGTCTTAGTCCATATGATATCTAGAATGGAGGAATATATGAGCCCTTATCTAATGGATGTGTCATTGATTTATTCAGAGTTCGACAACGACTTTTAAGAGCTACGATTGCTGGTCAGGTTGGAGTCATACTTGCAATAATAGTTATTAGACTTATCCAAGTGGGAGACTGTTGGATTAGTGTCTAAGTCCATAACTATAATTGGTATATACTTGACCCGACCCGACATGGTCCATTTGGGTTGCATGGCATCGGAACATCTGGATAAACCTTTTGTGAGAAGAGGATATTTGTGACATATTTATATATTATAAGTTCTAATATACTAATATGAAATCATATCATTTAATTAGTATTGATCAAGAATTAATTTGGAATTAATTTAGTGATCAAAAGAGACTAATTAAATATATGGGGATTGATAATGTAAATCGTTCATTCTTATATATGTGGGCTTATGATCCATGATTTCTTATGTTCGGTTTAACCCATGTGGTGATCCATGGATACTCCATGGAGGTTAAAACCCATGGAGCATAAGGAATGGGTAAAGTCATGAGTTACATAGTGTAACCCTAATAGTCACACTATATAAAGACCCCATTGGTTGGTGAAATTGGCACTATTGCATACACAAGAGGGCAAGCCGATTTCTAAGGGTCAAGTATCTCTTCTCATGGTTATTCCAAATGTTCATGATGTTGTGTGAACCATTTGAGGTGTCACATTTGGGGCACTAGGCTCTTAAGCTCCATGGAATCAAGCTACAACAAAGAGGTATGTATTCTATCTACTTTTTTTATCCTAGTACACATGATTGTATGCTAGTTAGGGTAATACCTTGGAAAATTGATATTTGCATGTATAATAGAGAAAACATAGATCCAAGGTATTCAGGATTGCATGTGCACCTTAGGAGTGTTAGAATGCTGAAAACCCAACATGATTTTCAAATAAGCATAAATAAAAATTTTAAAATGACCGTGAATTTGGGGATGTCACAGTTGGTATCAGAGCATTAGTTTAAGCGAACTAGGAATATGTAGGATTTCTAGACTTAAACATAGAATGCTAAGCGATGATCATGAGGAGTGTGTCTAATATATTTTAGGTAGTGCACCTAAGTAGACATGAGCACTAGCTTATTTTATGAAAGATGCCTAAAATGCTTTTATGTGCTAAATGATTTGTGATGCTTTATGATGCCATTATTTGATCGAATCTATGGTCTATTGCCAACCGATTCTGGAAACTTTACGTGTTTATATTTCTAAACGTTTAATTACGGTATTAGAACTTGCATGTAACTGTAACGACCCAAAAATCAAGGGTAAAAATTTTATTTTTAAATAGTTAAAACATTGATACCATTTATTCCGAACATTTCAAATCATCGTTAAGTAAAACAGTAAAACATTTATCAGAGTTCATCCTAAAATCATTCTTTGCGGAAATCATAGGTGTGTGCACTGCGATCTATCTAAGCCCTTCATTTCCAAATCGATGATACCTACAACCAAAACTGTAAAATGTAAGCACGAAGCTTAGTGAGTCCCCCAGAGCATACCCCACACACAATCCACATAACACATATCATATTAGCTATAAAAGCTATCTCTACCACATATCATAAACCACATTAGTTGTTAAAGCTATTTCTACCACGTACCACATATCATATTAGCTATACAAGCTAGCTCTACCACATATCACATACCATATTAGCTATACAAGCTATTCTATCACAATCCACATATCATATAAGCTATAAAAGCTATCTCTACCACATAAAATTAGCTATAAAAGCTATCTCCACCGCATATCATTAGCTATAAAGTTATCTCTACCATATATCATTAGCTATAAAGCTATCTCTACCATAAATCCCTGCATAAGGATGCTATGGGCTCCCCCACATGGTCTTACACCTAAGTTGTATGGGCTCCCCCCATGGTCTTTCCTTGCCGGACAACCATAGGCTCCCCCACATGATCTTACATTCAAGTGTCATGGGCTCCCCCATGGTCTTTCATGCAAACATAACAAAATCACTAGCATACAACCTAGAATAAAGCAAGCTATCATACCACGTATCTCTACTACAGCTAGTGTAACACATATCATAAAATGGTCTGGCCTTGGTGCCTTAGACCCATTGGTATGGTGAGAAGACTCACCTCGCATTACTGAAGTCCCACGGATGCAAATCCAGTTGTCGGTTGACAGGTTCTCGAACTGCCAACATCAAACAATACCCAATTAATAATTGGGTTCCAAGCCCAAGCTCCAACTCACACACCGAAGGCCCAATATTCAAGTAATGGGCCAAAGCCCAACATATGGCCCAATTTTCCAAATTGGGCCCATACATTTACATAATCTTATTCAAAGGCCTAACCATTTAGTCTAGTCCAACATTTGGCATATCTAATGGCCCAATATCTCATAATCATGAAGGCCCATCTATGGCTCAATTTTCCAAATTGGGCCCAAACCTACATATGGGCCTTACCTTAAAGCCCATCAACATATTCTAGTCCATATGATTATTCTTAGATGGCCCATTATTGGCCCAAACACCAAAGCCCAATAGAGAGGCCCAAAACAAAGCCCAAGTGAAATTAGGGTTTCACATAAAATGAAAATTAGGGTTAAGTGTTTCTCACTTAACTCATTAAGGACTTAATCCATTAAGTCCATCACTCTACTAGATAAGTCATATGGTGTGATTGGGTGTAATTCACAATTCCATTCCAATGGCCCAAATGTGGGTCCGGATATGTCCAAGCTCATGATTCCAAAATTAGGGTTTTTTAAATCCTAATTAGGGTTTCCAACCCAATCATAGCCCAATAGGCACAATAGCTAGGTCTTTTGATCAATTAGGGTTCATTAGGCCCGTTAGAGTTTCACTAGGCCCATTAGGGTTTCAAACCATTAGTCCAAGCACCAACAACGCACACCGCCACCCGACACGGCGACCGGTAGCGGCAAGAGGCGGCAGCCACCACCTCAGGGTGGTGGTTATGAGATTTCTTTCCATTATTCATTTATCGATTCCACCATACAACACAAAAACCTAAATATCACACACACACACACTAAGCTAACACATACACACAACCACCTTGTGGTGGCCGACGGTGGTAGATGGTGGCAGCCACCACCTCACGGTGGTGGTGGTGGCGGTTCTTGGTTTTCCAGCCAAACAAACTACACACACAAGACACTACATCAAAAACAAACACCCACATGCTTTCTTGCTTGCGAACGGATCCAGCCACCCTCCTGGTGGCGGTTGGCAACGACAGCAACAACACAAGAGACAAAACAATGGCAGTCAACGGCGGCAGCAATTGGCGGCAGATGGAGAGAAGATGTGACTGTGGCGGTGGTGCTTCGAAGAACCGAGGGAGAAGAAAAGATGGAGTGAAGCAGCAGCGACAAAGACAGTGAGCCCCCCCCTCAACGACGTCATCGACAGCGGCGGCCGTCGGCTGTGAAACAACATCGATGGATGGTTTCGCCAGAAGTAGTGGTTCGCCGGTCATCTTGGTCCTTCGGTGTCTTGGTCGGTCGGAAAAGCAAAAGGGAATAGGGTGGCGGCTGGCGGTGGGAGGCATAAGGGGGGTGACGATTGCTCCTATTTTAGGGTTAGGGTTTCACTGGGGTGAGGGGTTTATATACCCTGACCCCCATAAACTTTTCTCCATAATAACAAGTCTAGTCCCCCCCCCTTCCCTCATTTCTTTTAAAATAAATCCATATTTTACCTTTTTAACCCCAGCCATCTAAAATACTTACAAATTGAATCCGAAATTTACCATTTGACCCTTGCCTCCCAAAATCTATCTAAATTAAATCCCAATAATTACCACCCTCCACAAAACCTTTTCAACTTAGGTCAAAATTTACTTTTTACCCCTTGCTTCCATAAGTCCATTCATATTAGGTCCAAATGATACTAAAAACACCCTAACTTCTAAAATCCTTTGCGAAACAAGTCCCGAAATTACACTTTAACCCCCCAAATACTTCAATTTATAATGTTTGGCTCCCAAAACCAACAATCCACTAAATAATATAGATTTAGGGAGACTATCGTTCATCAATTTTTATCTATTTATTTATAAAATAAACAGAATGTTACAATAACTTTTCGAAATGATAAGGAGATTTACATGTCTGTCATAAATAAAGCTTTCCCTATCTTAATTCTCGTCATTGCACACCGAACGTATGATTTGGGGTATAGATCGACATGGTGAGAACTCAAAGCTGATTCGGAAACGCTAATGGAAATGCTAATGCTAGTAAACGACATGTGATTGAGCATGCATCAGAGGTAGCAGCTACGCCTGAGCCAATCACGATGGCAGGAGCCCAAGCGATGATTCGGGTGATAACCCTCCTCCACCTCCTCCTCCATCAACCAACCCTCCTCCACCATCACATCCTCCTCCAAAAACTGCTTCTCCTCTTCTTAAATATCTTCCCCAATTTGATACTGCCAAAATGGGGGATAACTATCAAGAGGGTCCTCAGCCAATGTAAATGGTTATTACATCTCAACATGAGATGAATGAAAGAAGTGAAGCTAAAGTTGTTCCTCTAGAGCCGATTGGTGTTGCTGATACTCATGATGATGATGTTGCTTCTGATCAGCCTATTCCAGATAATGTTCCAGACGCTAGTGACCAATCAGAAACTGATGACTTTTAAGGGGTTTCTGGATCTTGGTTTCATGCAACAAGCTGCTATTTCTGTTGTTCCATTAATCATTATTTAGCTTGGTTCTTGTTTTGAGGTGGAGTTTACTCAAGAGGTTCCTCAAGGAACAAATAGTGACATTGATTCTGATGATGGTGCCCAAATTAATCCAAGAAAAAGAAAGGTTTCCTTCTCATGGGGATTTTTTAACTCTGAAGTTGGAAGTTCCTCTGCAGCTGGTGATGCTTTAGCCCTTCCTCAAAAGAAAAGCAAGCACACTTTTTATCTAAGCGAGTTAGCATAAACAAGAACACCTATCTACCAAACTTGTTCAAGAACTTGTTTCCGCTGTGATGATCAGGTTAAGAATATCTTCAACAACAAGAAAGACAACACATTGTTTGAAATCTTTATGATCGGATTGGTAGAAAGAAGTTTGGAGACGGATTGACTCGAAGAACAAAGACTGATCCCATTATCAAACTAAGATGCACCAAGCCAAAGACTGAGTTACTAAAACTTCACATGGTAAGAAAGAAAGTTGTGTATGAATACACTGAAGATGTGTTTGCTCGTGAACTAGTCAAATTCGTCTACAGTGAGTGGATGTAGATTCTTGAAATCATCAGCAAGCATAAAAGTGTTCATGCCCAAGAAGTGAAGTTGGCAATTCAACAACTTCTTAATAAAGTGAAGAAACTAAACCTGGTACCATCTGCTAGTTCATCAGCGAGTTCATCTAGATCAACCTGGTCAAGAAGAACAGGCACTCCCCGACAGTTCAAAAATACCAAGTTCCTTCTTCCTTATGGTACCATATACATCAGTAATGCATTACCAGCTGGTTTGAACCTGTTCTATACATGTTTATTTTAGAACCAGAGCATGGGGTTTTCTATCTCGACGGTTAAAATCAAATGTGCTTTAAATGCACTGATGACCTTCCTTCTGCTCCTACTGAGCACTTGTTTCATCTTCGCTTGGAAGGGCTAGGTCACTATGAGCTGGAAAAAGGGTATCGCGTGCTTATATCATTGGAGATGAATAGAAGATTAGATGAGCTGAAACTTGATCAATTCAGATGGGTAAAGCTTGAAAATTTTAAAGAAGTTGACAAGTTCTATAATGGCTCTTCTGATGACTCTGAAGAATAAGATTTGTTTTGACATCATCAGATAGGGGGAGGTTGTAAGGTCACACCTTATGATCAGATGAGTCAAACACATAACATGTTGATCCATCAGTGTCAGCGTCTACAAGTTGACAACGCCGACACCAGCTTAACAAGTTCAACAGCGTCATCTTATAGTTGTTCTATTGTTACCTTTAGTATATTAGGCAATTATTATAGATCTATATAGAACATATCATATCTTGTATGTTTATGATAAGATCGTTTCCTTGTATAGATACAAATTTTGTCAATCAAGGGATATACATGTATAGATTAGTATATATAATACATTAGGGCAAACCTTAATGTGGAGAGGTGTGTGATAGTTTGTGGCTTTGTGTTAATTGCCTTTGTGGCAAACCCTGTCTTCTTGGTGAAGACAAAGCCTCTTTTCTCGGTGAAAGGAACATTTGGAGAACTTCTATGTTATTTAGTTTTTGTTGATTATTTTGTTTATATTAGTTTTACCTTTCTTGTTTATACTTGAAGTATATCCGATCATAACACAAACCTTCATATACAAATCGGGTAACTCTCGCATACAATCCTAAACAGATCCACTAACTATATTCTAGCATGCATAACAATTCATATCACAAATACAAAATCATATAGGTATATTGGGAATTACTCACTTCTTGATCTCCGACCGACAACTTCGGTTGACTGTACACATCGCATCCTCTAATTGTAATATAGCCTTTTCAGAAAATCATTTTCTTGAATAAAAGCATTCTCTTTCAAAAGCTTCTTTAGAAAATCACTTAGTCTTCAGTTTAAGTTCATGCACACCATAAGGGGCGCCCGAATCCTCCAAACTAAGGCTCTTATACCAACTTCTAATGTCCCAAAAGTCACAAAGATTTTTTCAAATTGAAAAAGATTAACTGATTAAAACCTTCAACTTAAAATCCGTAAGTGACATTCATTATTTAGAAACCAAAGTATTACCAGAGATGAATTATAAGAAAGTGGAAATCATTATTTTCGATGTGTGTGTATAATCTCACTAAGCTCTTTTTGACGAATGACCTGCAAAATGTTTAATCCACAACTGTAAGTATAAAGCTTAGTGAGTTCCCTAATATACCAGATATTCCATCATATATACAATGCATCCACACAAGATTTCGAGTCCAACGCCAATCTGACAACTCTCCTATTAACGTACATAAAACATACATAATAATCATATATAATGTAACGAGTCCACTCTAACCCCAAGTGAATTCTGTGGGCCAAATCACAATCTTACAGTCACATTTTTCCATGGGCCAAATCATAGTCTTACAGTCACATCTTACCATGGGCCAAATCATGGTCTTTCTTTACCATTTTCAAGGGCCAAATCTTGGTCTTACATACAAGCTCTATGCACCAGATCCTATTCTTTACTACAATTGTATGGGCCAGATCCTGGTCTTTCATACAATTGTCAAGATCTAGATCTTGGTCTTTCATATAATTGCCAAGGGCCAGATCCTGGTCTTTTATATAATTTCTAGGGGCCAGATCCTAGTCTTTCATATAATTTCCAAGGGTCAGATCCTAGACTTTCAAAAAATTCATAAAGTCATATGTTGTCATGGATCAAATAGACAGTCGAACAGTTGATCCACCCGAGAGCGAACAATCAGACAAGAACATCATAATAAAGTATTAGACCAAGAATTCTCAATTTATCCAACTTAAACTACATATAACCAATGTTATCATTACCTCATAATCATGTAACCTAACACATAACATATACTAGCATATTCCATACCCTTGGCAACTAGCCTTCCTTAGTTACCCTGCCATTGACCATTTCTCAATTAAGTGATTCGTTGGTCAAACATACATAATCTTGATAACTGGCCTTCCTTAGTTACCCTAACCAAATGTAACTCCTAACAGTATCATACGACCCACATGCAAGACCCTACCGGTCTAAGATACCATGACACTAAATGCCCTACACTGCACATGCATAACAAGGAGTTATCCTAGTCAACTAGCATACATGTACTCTAACAGTACCTTTATCCTACCATGCAAAAGATATAAAATGGGATATGTGGTATAGTGAGAAACTCATTTGAACTAAAGAACCGGAGAGGCGCAACAATACTCTTATAAATGGCACTGCTCAATCCCGCGAACCGACTAACACAAAAAATAGATAAATCCTCTAAGTTTGACCCCAAGACAAACTAGTCAAAAGTCACTGGTCAACCAAGTCAGCAACCACCACGACGTGGTGACCTCTTCGCCATATTGTGGGAATAAAATGACAAAATAGATGACATGCAGGACATCGCCACGTCGTCAATCCTCCTTGGCCACGTCGTGGTCATTTGGAAGATTCTACAAGTCTTCATTAAGAACTTAATCCTTATAGATCAAGGCTCAAAACTTCAGATCTAATCCTTCCCATTGACTTAATGGATAAAGTTTCCAACTTTATCCATTAGGACCTCACTCCAAGGAAAGATCTACAACCCTAAGTCCATTAAGTCCTTATTTTGTCCAAAACTTGCTCAAGAACACAATATAGTCCCAAACATGTGTAACGACCCAATTTTCACGTCCAAAATTTTCATTTTTTGATTAAGTGATTTACAAAACATTTGTAACAAAATATCAACCGATCATATCATTTCATAAAAACATGTCTCGTGTCTAAAAACCGAATCGTAAAAAAAACATAGTAATGTCAGAGTACAAATCCCAGAATAACTCATAGTGCGGAAAACAATGTGTGTGTCTGATGTGCCACTATCGCGCCGGCTCCTTCCCCTTCGCTGAAGAGCTACCTGAACCAAAACTGAAAACTGTAAGCATGAAGCTTAGTGAGTTCCCCCATCGTACCACATACCATACAATCACATAGCATACATACTGCCAGACAATTCTGGGGTGCCCGGCCTACCCGGTACGGCCATTCTGGGGCGCCGACCTACCCGTACGGCCATTCTGGGGTGCCGACCTACCTATGCGGCCATTCTGGGGGTGCCATCCTACCCGTGTCAAGCCATTCTGGGGTGCTGACTTGCCTGTCGGTCCTAACAACCAACCCTCAGGGACTATTCCACCCCTACTGCTACTATCAGATATATCATAACATAAACATATTATCATACATATCTTGGGTGTCCGAACTACCCTTCGGTCCTAACAACCGAACTTGGGGACTATTCCCCTCCTACTACCACTATCACATACAACATATCATGCAAGCATATAAACATATCATCACGTACTGTCAGACATATCTGGGGTGTCTGACCTACCCTTCGGTCCTAACAACCGAACTCTACTACTATCACATATAACATATCATGCCAGCATATAACATATCAGGTAGTAGCAAACCTAGATGAATATCACAAAGATAATCATCTAACATACAACTCCTACTGGTGGGCCGACATTGTGGCCGTAGACCCACCGCTACTGGAAGGTAACTCACCTCGAAGAAGTAGCTGCTAATAATCCGTGTGGGAAGTCTCTGTCTGTTGCTGCTCCGGAAATCTTCCGGCTACAATCCCCCACAAACACTTACTAAGAAACTGACATCTACTCTTAGGGTAAAATGACAATTCTACCCCCAATCAAGTCCAAGCCAAAGTCAACTTCAAGTTGACCCCACTTGTCGAGTTGGGCCGTCAACTCGCCGAGTCCCTCACCCTTTACTCGTCCTCATCCATAACCCCACTCGTCGAGTTGGGCCGTCAACTCGACGAGTTCTTCCCTCATATGAACATCAAATGAAAACTCACCCGACTCGCCGAGTTGATGAACAACTCATCGAGTTCACCTTCATCTGATGAACAAGTTCTGTCCTCGACTCACCGAGTTGATGAATAACTCGTCGATTTCATCTTCATCCTTAAGAAGATTTCCTTGGACTCGCCGAGTCTACTCATGCACTCGCCGAGTCCCATGAATTTCCAGAACAATGGCTTGGCCCATAACATTGGGTCACTCCCCGAGACTCCCTAAAACTTTTCCACACTCAACTTGGTCCTTTTGACCCTCAACTGATATGCGACAGAAACCTTGGACTTGCCGAGTCCAAGGATGGACTCGTCGAGTCGGCCACATCTTCTCACTAAATCTTCGATTTCTGATGTACAACCCTTGATCAAAAGATAGATCTATGCTTCTACAATCGATCTAGCACATAAAGTTACAACCCTTACGTGCTTTCATGGGACTTTGAGCTCAAAAGGTCCTAAAACAACCTCTTACAATGCATGGGGCCTTCTTTGATTGCATAAGTCATTCCTTTCTGCCTTGTAACCCCTATAAGGACCTAGATCTGAAACATCAACCCCCCAACCATGCTTGCAATCATGGTTGGTGACCAAAATGGCTTAGAAAAGCCCTAAAACTCCACAAAATGGGATCTATCAAAAGAACAAACAAGGTATAGACTTTATACCTTCTATAGACTGCAAATGATGCTCCAAAATCGGATCTCTCTAGCCTCGTCTTGATCCTTCAAGCTTTTCCTTCCTTCCTTGGATCACAAAAGCACCAAAATCACTCCAAATGCCTTAGATCGCTTCAATAATGGCTAAGGTTTGCTATGGGGGTCTTCTGGGAGAAAATGGGACAAAGGAGGCCGAGTTAAGGTGTTTAAATAGGGTGCAAACCCTCGGATTAGGGTTTTTGTCCATATAGGGCCTACTCGCTGAGTTTGGGACCCGACTCGTCGAGTCCACTGCTTAAACCACGCGTCTCATCTCGCTTATACTCGGCGAGTTGGTCCTTCAACTTGCCGACTCCAAGGCCAAAATGCAAAATATTTTAAAGAATTAATAAAAGAATACATACCAAGAACCAGGTGCCACAAATCTCCCCCATTTATTTTAGACTTCGTCCTCGAAGTCTGCTGATCGATCCTGAAACAGCTCGGGGTAATGCCCCATCATCTCGTCCACCGGCTCCCAAGTCCACTTTGAATCCTTCCGGTGCTGCCATTGCACTTTCATGAGTTCCACTCTCTTGTTCTTCAAATCCTTCGACTTCCAGTCGAGGATTGCTACTGGCCGCTCAATGTAGTTCAGGCTGCCATCCACCTGAATGTCCTCCAAGGGTACCACTGCTGAGGCGTCCACCAGACGCTTTCGTAGCTGAGAAACATGGAAAGTGCTGTGGATCTGGCTGAGTTCGGTTGGCAGATCCAGCCTATACGCCACCTTGCCCACCCGGGCTATAACCCTGAACAGTCCAATGTACCTGGGGCCCAACTTGCCCCGCTTCCTGAATCGGATAACGCCCTTCCATGGAGACACCTTTAGGAGAACCATATCCCTGACCTGGAACTGCAGGTCTGATCGGCGCTTATCGGCATAGCTTTTCTGCCAACTTTGAGCAGTCTGAAGCCTACTCCGGACCCGCTGAATCTTTTTTGTTAATTTGAGCACTACCTCAGTGCTCCCCATTACCCTCTGGCCAACCTCGCCCCAACATATCGGGGTCCTGCACTTCCTACCATATAGCATCTCGAAGGGAGGACGGTCAATGCGCGCATGATAATTATTTCTATAGGAGAACTCTGCCAATGGAAGGTAGGTATCCCAACTACCTCCAAAATCTAACACACATGCTCGCAGCATATCCTCCAGGGTCTGGATGGTCCGCTCGCTTTGACCATCCGTCTACAGGTGAAAGGCGGTGCTAAAATGCAGACGAGTACCCAACTCGTCATGAAACTTCTTCCAAAACCTGGAAGTGAACCGCACATCCATGTCTGAAATCATAGAAACTGGCACACCGTGCCGCGCCACCACCTCCCAGATATAGATGTCGGCCAACTTCTCGGCCGAGACGCTCTCCTAAATCGGGATAAAATGGGCGCTCTTGGTCAATCGGTCAACGATGACCCAGATCGAATCCACTCCCCGCGCGGTCCTGGGAAGCTTGGTGATAAAATCCACCGTGATGTCTTCCCATTTCCACAGTGGAATATCCAACAGTTGAATCTTGCTGTGAGGTCTCTGATGCTCAGACTTGACCTTCCTGCAGGTCAAGCACCGCTCCACGAACCATGCCATATCCCGCTTCATGCAGAGCCACCATTAATCCACACAAAAATCCCTATACATCTTCATCGCCCCGGGATGAATGGAGAACCGAGATTTGTGCGCCTCCTCCATCAGAACTTGGTGCGCACCCCCGTGGTATGGCACCCACAGCCTACGGTGTAGTGTCAGCAATCCTCGGCTGTCATAGTCGAAGGAGGAAACCTGCCCCACTATCCGCTCGCTCTTCCGATGCTCCTCCTTCATGGCTTCCTGCTGGGCCTCCCGAATCCGCTCCAATAGCGGAGTCACCACCGTCATCCTCAGGCAGATATCCCTGATCAGCGCTGCCTTGCGGCTAAGCGCGTCGGCCACCACATTGGCCTTTCCCGGATGGTAAAGGATCTCGTAATCGTAATCCTTTACCATGTCCATGCACCGACGCTGCCTCATGTTTAGATTCGGCTGATCCATGAGGTACCTCAAGCTCTTATGGTTCGTGTAGATGGTACAGCGAACCCCATAGAGATAATGATGCCAAATCTTGAGGGCGAATACAACAGCCCCCAACTCCAAATCATGCATCGGGTAGTTCGCCTCGTGAGGCTTCAGCTGCCTCGACTCGTAGGCGATGACATGCCCTCTTTGCATCAATACTGTGCCCAAACCTGAGATGGACGCATTGCAGTACACAACAAAATCCTCCATGCCCTCTGGCAGGGATAAGATTGGCGCCTCGCACAATCTCTGTCTCAGTGTCTCGAATGCGGCCTGCTGCTCAGGCCCCCAACGAAAGACCACGACCTTCCTTGTTAGCCTGGTCAGGGGTACGACTATCTTGGATAAATTCTGGATGAATCTCTGATAGTAGCCGGCTAATCCTAGGAAAATCCGAATCTCAGATGGAGACTTCGGAACCTCCCATCTCATCACGGCCTCCACTTTGGCCGGGTCCACTGAAATCCCGTTCTGGTTGACGAGATGCCCAATGAACTGCACCTCGCACAACCAGAACTCACACTTGGAGAACTTAACATACAAGTTCTCCCTCCTCAAAGTCTCAAGAACCTCTCGCAGATGCTCCTCGTGCTCCTCCTGCGTCTTGGAGTAAACCAAGATATCATTAATAAACACTATCACAGACCAGTCTAACATCGGTCTACACACGCGGTTCATGAGGTCCATGAATGCGGCAGGAGCATTGGTGAGCCCGAAGGCATCACCACAAACTCGTAGTGGCCATAGCACGTCAGAAACGCAGTCTTCTGTACATCCTCCTCTCTGACCCTCATCTCATGTTATCCTGAACATAAATCAATCTTGGAGAACCAAGATGCTCCCTGTAGCTGGTCAAATAAGTCATCAATCCTCGGGAGTGGGTAACGATTCTTCATAGTTACCTTGTTTAGCTCTCGATAATCTATACACATCCGATGCGACCCATCCTTCTTCCTCACAAACAGAATCAGGGCTTCCCAGGGAGAACTACTCGGTCTAATGAATCCCTTGTCTAACAGCTCCTGCAGCTATGTAGACAACTCTTGCATCTCAGGAGAAGCCAACTGATACGGTGCCTTGGCTATCGGAGCCGCACCAGGGACTAGTTCGATCCTGAACTCCACCTGCCTCTTCGGGGGTATCCCTGGAAACTCCTCGGGGAATATATCCATCAACTCTCGCACCACGGGCACATCGCCCACTGTCGCCTTACCCGCCTCCCGGGTGTGCATGACATAAGCGACATATCCTGCGCAACCCTGTTGAAGGTAATGCCCAGCTCTCGCTGCTGAACATACCATTGGTCCTTGTTGTGGCCTCTCGCCCTGAACTACCAACTATCCCCCACTTGGGGTCCTGATCCGAACCAGCTGATGCGTGAAATCTATCACTTCCCCATTGGGGCTCAACTAATCCATGCCTATAATCACCTTGTTTCCTCTCAACGGAATAGGAACTAGGTCTACCAGATAACGCTCCTCGAATAATCTTAGCACACAGTCTTCGAATACCGTCGATGCTTGCACAGACCGGTCATCTGCAATCTCTACCTCTAAAGGGAAATCCAACATGCCCAAAGACTCAGGGAACTTCTTTCTAAGTGCAAGAGAGACAAATGATCAGGTAGCACCCGAATCAAACAATACCTGAACTGGAATACCGTCCACATGGAACGATACTAAACAGAGCACATACATAACATATCAAAATCACAGCAGCATATCATAATAGCATAATTAAGAAGTCATACCCGTCACCACATCGGGTGCAACGCGTGCCTCATCGGTAGTCAACTGGAAGGCCCGACTCCTCACCACTGGAGCCTCAGCCTTGCCCTGCCGGCCATCGGTAATCCACATGGTCGCTGGGGCTGGCGCCTTAACTGGCGCTGATGCTGCTGTCAACTGGGGGAAGTTGGCCTTCTTGTGGCCCCTCTGGTTGCAGTGGAAACACAACAACTTAGACGTCTGAATAACCGGTGCAGGAGCGGTACAATCCCTGCTGAAGTGCCCCGTCTTACCGCACTTGTAGTAGCCCGACGATCCCAATCTACACGCCCCTCATGTGGCCTGTCATATTTCCGGTAGTGGCCTGGTCCTGACTGGCCTTTCGGCCTACCATCTGATCCCTTGGGCTTCTTCCCCGAAGCCCTAGTCTTCTGCCCCTCCTCTACCTTCCTCTTCTAGACATGCTCCAGATCGATCTCCCTTTCCCTTGCCCTGGAAAACATGGAATCCAGGGTAGGGTAAGCTGAAAAACTAACATGCTCCCGAATGTCGGCTCGCAGCATGTCATGATAGCGGGTCCTCCTCATATCCTCATCTCCCGCATACTGGGGCACCAACAATGCCCTCTCCCGGAACTTGGCGCTGATCTCCGCCACAGTCTCCGTAGTCTGTCTCATGTTTAAAAACTCTCTGGCCAGCTGCTGAAGCTCTACAGCTGGCGCAAACTC
The DNA here is from genome assembly GCF_002870075.4 of Lactuca sativa. Lineage (NCBI taxonomy): Eukaryota > Viridiplantae > Streptophyta > Magnoliopsida > Asterales > Asteraceae > Lactuca > Lactuca sativa. The sequence continues at coordinate 169,412,976 of NC_056624.2, read as the reverse complement.
CGCCCTTAATCTAGTCACAAAGTCTGACCAGGTCATAGCCTCCACAGCCGAGGCTCCCAAGGAGTCACCAACAGACTCACACCAGTCTCTAGCTCTGCCTCTCGAACACCCTGCTTCATATCTCACCTTCGACCCCTCGGGGCAGAAGCTGGTCAGTTGTGCGGACTCAATGTCTGCAATCCACCGTCTGGCAGCAATGGGGTCCTTCGCCCCATGGAAATCCGGCGCACCACTGCCCCTGAAGTCCTTAAAGGACAGTGTGCTGGATCTTGACTGGCCAGACGCCATATCACTCCTAAACTCCCTAAGGCGATCCTTCATCAGCTCAACAATCCCTTCCTTGATCGACCCAAAGATGACTGGGGTCGCATCAAGGATGCCTCTACTGATCTCAGACGCGATGAACTCGCGTAACCTCTCATCTGCTGGCTCGGAACCTGATCCCGAACCCGATCCCTCTCCTGAACTGCCAACTACTGGCCTCTGTCGTAGTATCACCATTCTGCAAAACATGATACCAACCGTAAGTGATACCGATACATATAGAGGGATCACATCCACTACAAGCTCCCTGGTCTTGTCTCAGCCTTCCTAAATTTAGGTACGGATCCTCTGCTTTCAGTAGTACGGGCCCATACTACCTTCCACATCTATCCGTACCTTCCTCAAGGACTACCTTGACCCCACCAAGTCCCTTTCACCACTGCTGATTCTCTGCTATTCCCATTCTAGGCTCACCCTAGGGAAAATATCTGACTCCACCCAAACCGATCCTCAACTGTTGAAGGCCTCCTTGTAATTCCAATTAGCCATTACCTGAATACCATCACTTGTGACAAGGCTCAGATAATCCTTCGAGTAACAGACTCGTCCCTACAACGGTTAGACTCAGACAAGAGCTGCGCAATAGGGCCAAATCCAGCACTCTGAGATTATTCAACCCTGATCACATGTGACGTGACGTATTCTCATAATGGCTAATTCCCATCACTCAGAGTCCCACAAAGCACAAAGCAAGCGACATTCGGACACAGGAAAACTACTCAAACAAATCTGTTCTCATAATGAGAAGCTGAACTAGCATATAATGCTGAGCTCATACTACCAGGCATAACCTATACAGGCTATCCTATTACTGTCTACTCAATACTAGCATGCAATTCTCATTAGCTGAAGCACATAAAGCAGGCATATAAGGCATCATTCCTAGATCCTTAGTCATATTCTAGCATGTTGTTCTACTGAAACTGATAAACATAAGATAACTTGTATGGGTACTATGGGAAATACTTACTTGAGCTCGGTCGGTTGCGTACATCACACACTTGTTCCTTCTCGAAAATCTTTTATCTTAGCTTTTAGAAAGTCATTTTCTTTGTAAAAATCTTTTAATCCCTTGGTTTGAGTCCAGACACCCCCAAAGGTGTGTCCGAATCCCTCAAACCAGGGCTCTGATACCAACTTGTAACGACCCAATTTTCACGTCCAAAAATTTCATTTTTTGATTAAGTGATTTACAAAACATTTGTAACAAAATATCAACCGATCATATTATTTCATAAAAACATGTCTCGTGTCTAAAAACCGAATCGTAAAAAAAAACATAGTAATGTCAGAGTACAAATCCCAGAATAACTCATAGTGTGGAAAACAATGTGTGTATCTGATGTGCCGCTACCGTGCCAGCTCCTTCCCCTTCGCTGAAGAGGTACCTGAAAACAAAACTGAAATCTATAAGCACGAAGCTTAGTGAGTTCCCCCATCGTACCACATACCATACAATCACATAGCATACATACTGCCAGACAATTCTGGGGGTGCCCGACCTACCCGGTACGACCATTCTGGGGTGCTGTCCTACCCGTGTCAAGCCATTCCGGGGTGCTGGCCTGCCCGTCGGTCCTAACAACCGGCCCTCGGGGACTATTCCACCCCCTACTGCTACTATCACATATATCATAACATAAACATATTATCAGACATATCTGGGGTGTCAGAACTACCCTTCGGTCCTAACAACCGAACTTGGGGACTATTCCCCTCCTACTACCACTATCACATATAACATATCATGCCAACATATAAACATATCATCACATACTGTCAGACATATCTGGGCTGTCTGACCTGCCCTTCGGTCCTAACAACCGAACTCTACTACTATAACATATAACATATCATGCCAGCATATAACATATCAGGTAGTAGCAAACCTAGATGAATATCACAAAGACAATCATCTAACATACGAATCCTACTGGTGGGCCGACATTGTGGCCGTAGACCCACCGCTACTGGAAGGTAACTCACCTCGAACAAGTAGCTGCTGATAATCCTTGTGGGAAGTCTCTGTCTGCGGCTGCTCCGGAAATCTTCCGGCTACAATCCCCTACAAACACTTACTCATAAACTGACATCTACTCTTAGGGTAAAATGACTATTCTACCCCTAATCAAGTCCAAGCCAAAGTTAACTTCAAGTTGACCCAAGGTTCTAGAAGGCGTGAGGCATGGCCTGGCGGCAAGGCCAAGCCTCAAGCTTAACGAGTTATGGCGAGCCATGGCGTTTTTCAAGGCGTGATGTAAGGCGGCGATTTTTTATTCATTTATAATTATATTACCGCATAAATATAAATTTATATCAAATATACTTAGTTTTTAGAAGTGTTATATCAACAACTAATAACAGAAAGTAAATAAAAAACACAATACTTGTATGTCCGATTAGAAAAGGTATAAAAAGAGCAAAAAAAACGTGTCTCAAATGAAAAAACACGCGCCATAACACGCCATAACGCGCCATGGCACGCCTTGCCACGCGCGACGCCTAACAGCAACTTTCTGAAGCTTTTCGTAACGGCGACGCTGCGCTTCACGCCATGGCGCGCCTTGGCGCCCGCCATGGCGCGCCTTTTAGAACACTGAGTTGACCCCATTCGCCGAGTTCGGCCGTCAACTCGCCGAGTCCCTCACCCTTTACTCGTCCTCATCCATGACTCCACTCGTCAAGTTGGGCCGTCAACTCGACGAGTTCTTCCCTCATATGAACATCACATGAAAACTCATCTGACTTGCCGAGTTGATGAAGAACTCGTCGAGTTCACCATCGTCTGATGAACAAGTTCTGTCCTCGACTCGCCGAGTAGATGAACAACTCGTCGAGTTCATCTTCATACTTAAGAAGATTGCCTTGGACTCGCCGAGTCTGCTCATGCACTCGCCGAGTCCCATGAATTTCCAGAACAATGGATTGGCCCAGAACGTTGGGTCACTCCCCGAGACTCCTTAAAACTTTTCCACACTCAACTGGGTCCTTATAACCCTCAACTGATATGGGACAGAAACCTTGGACTCGCCGAATCCAAGGATGGACTCGTCGATTCGGCCACATCTTCTCGCTAAATCTTTGATTTCTGATGTACAACCCTTGATCAAAATATAGGTCTATGCTTCTACAACCGATCTAGCACGTAAAGTTACAACCCTTACGTGCTTTCATGGGACTTTGAGCTCAAAAGGTCCTAAAACAAGCTCTTACAATGCATGGGGCCTTCTTTGAGTGCAAAAGCCACTCCTTTCTGTCTTGTAACCCCTCTAAGGACCTAGATCTAAAACATCAACCCCCAACCATGCTTGCAATCATGGTTAGTGACACAAATGGCTTAGAAAAGCCCTAAAACTCCACAAAATGGGATCTATCAAAAGAACAAACAAGGTATAGACTTTATACCTTCTGTAGACTGCAAATGATGCTCCAAAATCGGATCACTCTAGCCTCGTCTTGATCCTTCAAGCTTTTCCTTCCTTCCTTGGATCACAAAAGCACCAAAATCACCACAAATGCCTTAGATCGCTTCAATAACGGCCAGGGTTTGCTATGGGGGTCTTCTGGGAGTAAATGGGATGAAGGAGGCCGAGTTAAAGTGTTTAAATAGGGTAGGGTTTTTTTCCAGACAGGGCTTACTCGCCGAGTCCAGAACCTGACTCGTCGAGTCCACTGCTTAAACCCTACGTCTCATCCTGCTTCTACTCGGCGAGTTGGTCCTTCAACTCACCGAGTCCATGGCCAAAATGCAAAATATTTTAAAGAATTAATAAAAGAATACGTACCAAGAACCAGGTGCTACAACATGACTCTTTTCTCATTCGTAGAAACCTAATGACCAATTAAGAGTCACAAAAAGATCTGGAGTTCCTCAAACTCCAAGAGCATCCATGGAAGGGACAAAAACCATCCAAAAATGAACTCAAACTTGAAATAAGAAGATCAAAGGTGGAGGTATGAGTTTTATACCTTCAATAACTCAGAAATTAGAAGATGTTGATGGATCCAAGCTAGCTCCTTGTTTCCTTTGTGACATCCCCAAAATCACGGCCAGAAAAGACCGATTTTGTTTATGCTTTGTTCAAAAATCAGAGTAACATTTTAAATAAAAGTGTTGTGGAATTTGTCCCAAAACAAAATATGATAAAGATTTATCAAAATCATTTCTAAAGAAATGTATTTCATTAAAAGACTTGGAATGTCATGTTCGATACAGATCAAAAGCATAAATAGTACAATATAAGCCTTACTACATTATCTCATATCTACAGGCCTATATCCGTAATTCCTCATCCAAACATCACATCTATGCTCATGCGCCATTACCTGTAATACAAGAAACTGAGTGGGTCAGACTTGGAAGCCTGGTGAGCACATAGGGTTTTCAACCCACAATAAATAAGTTTATTAATTTCATCAATCAACAATAACCCGATTACCCATTCCCGTTATCCTCACTTTACGTCCCTAAACACCTATCATAAGGGACCTAGCCTAAGGATCATCATCGGGATGGACACTACTGCTAAGGGGATTCCTCAGCAATAAATATCCTAAAGGCAACCATGTGGGGGATGGAGTACACCGGTGAACACATCGTTCACAAACACCTACAGGTTACGAGCCTGCTAGTGTTTCGCTGGACTGTCTAGAAGAGTCCGTGGTCGTCATCCATACTCCGCTGGATGACAAAATCAACAACATCAACATCGGGGCCTCTCATCATTTTATCACACATCACATATTACATCTACCCATGTTTTACCCCAACATTTTCGTAGATATAAAATACATATACACTTTAAATCATTGAAAACGTGTATAAAAACATTCATCCAGCATAGATAGCAAATATTCAGATAATATGCACACATAGCACGTAATTTATATAAAATACTTCATATCTATGTGTAAGCTAAAAGTAACTATGCACTCACTTGAAAGGTGGTGCTCAGCACTCGGACAACGCTTCGATACTCTCAAAACAATTTTCCTTCGATAAAACCTAGTCCCAATATCACTAGGGTTTAGTCTAATGATAACCGCGACAAATTAATAGTCTGACTATTATTACTATTATATAAGCGTTAGATAACACTTAATATAACTCACAATAATAGCCCAAATAATTATTTTAAGTACCTAATAACATTACTATAATTATTTGAATGCTATATTAAAAATCGCATAAGCATAGCTCACTTATAGCAGATTTTAAAGAAAACCGGACTTTATTTGGAGCAACGTTTCGAAACCGAAAAACACTTTTTCTCGGGACTCCGGGAGCCTCAGGGCTTCCTTAGGGAGCTAAGGGGATATACCAAGGGTTTTAGGAGGCTTAGGGCACTTAGAGAGAGAAAGATTGTAGAGAGAGAAGTGAAAAATGTGTGAAAAGTTCGGAAATCCTCGTGGCTATTTATAGGCTGCGAAGCTCGGATCTACGCTGCGCGTCGGAGGAGCTACGGTGGGCGTAGTCTCGGATAAGGTTGCCAGCGGTGCACAACTGGCTCGCACTCGGAAGGGGGTCAAGGCCGAAGTTACACGGGGCGTACTCCATTTAGGACGCTGGGCGTAATGCGAAGCAACGTGTCGTCATCCGAAGTGACTCCGTGTTCAGCAAGCGACGACCCTGATTGAGCCACGTCCCCACCTCGCAACAGATTTCGCAAATTCATACTCCGACTTCTAAAAATCATAACTTTCACATACGAGCTCCGTTTTCGATGTTCTTTATATCCACGCGAAGGTGGGAACATTCTCTAAAACTTTTGTTTAGACTCCGTCGGCTAATTTTGGTTCTATTTTAAAAGTTATATTATTAACAGGCCGGGACAGGATTGGTCCGTTAAATTTTCATAACTTCTTCATCCGACGTCCGTTTTCGCCCATCTTTTTCTCATCACGCTAATCTTAACGATATCTTCAATTCCTGTTTAGGTTGTGTCAGCTAAAAACCGCTCGATCTAATATTCGAATTTCGGGCTGTACACTACTAAGCTGAAACTTCGAAAAATCATAACTTCTTCATACGAAGTCAGATTTGGGCGTTTTTTCTATGGACACTCTCGGTTTAACATATTCTATGACTTTCGTTTAGGTTGCTAAGTGTAAATCTCGCTCTATCATAAATTCACTATTTACGCTTCCCGGTATCATGTCGGCTCCGTCGCGAAACTTCAACGGGTCATAACTTCTTTGTTATAACTCGGATTTCGGCGTTCTTTATATCCCCAGAATCCTTGTTTCGACCACTACATCTTTGTATAAATATATCGGGCTTATCTCACACTTTAATTTTGACGCTTATTTTTATTCTTTATTAATTATACATTTATAATTAAATAATAAGCACGTAAATACACATAATTCACATAATACTCAAATATTTCATCTTTATTACTTCAAAAAGAGTTACAAGAGTTGACCTATACTATTACATTGTCAAAAATGCTTAGCCCTGAAACCCGGGCGTTACAATTCTCTCCCCTTTAGGATACGGAATCATGCATCAGCAAACTGATATGGATAGTGACTCATCACGTCATCCTCTGTTTCCCAAGTGAGATTCGGCCCATTCGAATGTTTCCATCGGACTAGCACTAAGTCGACCATCTTGCGTCGTAACTTCTTAGTCTTACGGTCAATAATTGCCTCAGGCTCTTCGATCAACCTCTTATTCTCATTCATCCTTAACTCTGAGATTGGAATTATGTCGGGAACTTCTCCTGTGAATTTCCTCAAATAACACACATGAAAAGTGTTATGAATATCATCGAGTTCTTCAGGCAATTCCAGTTTGTAAGCTTGGTTCCCAATCTTTTGAAGAACTTTGAACGGTCCAATAAACCTTGGACTTAGCTTTCCTCGTTTCCCGAATCTTATAAGTCCCTTCCACGGTGAGACTTTTAGCAAAACTTAATCCCCAACTTCGAAGGTCATCGGTCGTCTTTTCTTGTCAGCATAGCTCTTCTGATGATCCTGAGCTTCTAACATTCTTTCCCTAATCACCTTCAACTTCTTATCAGTCTCATGGACTATCTCGAGGCCCATTAACTGCTTCTCTCCGGCTTCAAGCCAACAAGACGGTGTACGGCACTTCTGTCCATACAAGGCTTGATAAGGTGCCATCTTGATGCTCGAGTGGAAACTGTTGTTGTAGGAGAATTCTACCAGAGGTAAGTGCTCGTCCCAGTTCCCTTGGAACTCGAGGGTACATGCTCTCAGCATATCTTCCAGTGTTTGAATCGTTCTTTCGCTTTGACCATTAGTTTGCGGATGGTAAGCAGTACTCAAACACAACTTTGTACCCAACTCCTCTTGTAGACTCCTCCAAAACCTCGACATGAAACGACTATCATGATCTGATATAATTGTAAGAGGAGCACCATGAAGTCTTACAATTTCCTTTACGTAAACATTTGCGAGCTTATCCATAGACCACTTCTCGTTGGCTGCTATAAGGTGTGCACTCTTGGTGAAATGATCCACGACTACCTAAATCATGTCGTGTCCATTCTTCGTCCTGGGGCAGTTTAGTCACAAAATCCATAGTGATGTCTTCCCATTTACCCATGGGTACAGGTAAAGGTTCTAAACTCCCGTACGGTTTCTGATGTTGTGCCTTAACTCTCGCACATGTCACACACTTGGCCACATAATTCGCAACATCGAGCTTCATTGTCGGCCACTAGTAGTAGGGTTTTAGGTCCCTATACATTTTAGCAGTACCGGGATGAATCAGTACATGGTATTGTGTGCTTCTTCCATCAGAAGGTCTCTTATTCCTCCCGTCTTAGGTACCCAAATCAGATCTTGGAATACCTTCAGTCCTCGTCTGTTTGTACCGAACATTAACGTTTTTCCCAAACATTCTTCTTTTCGGTCATTCTTCTCTAAAGCTTCTTCCTGAGCTTTCCTGATACTTTCCACAATCGTCGAGACGAATACGATTCTCAACGCTCTTGGCCTTTTCCTTTCAAGGTTGACTTTCCGACTGAGAGCATCAGCAACAACATTTGCTTTACCGGGGTGGTAAAGTATCTCACAGTCGTAGTCCTTGAGTAACTCTAGCTAGCGTCGTTGCCTCATGTTCAACTCCTTCTGATTAAAGAGATACTAGAGACTCTTATGATCAGTGAACAACCTGCACTTCGTGCCGTAGAGATAATGCCTCCATATCTTTAAAGCAAATACTACCGCCGCCAACTCCAAATCGTGAGTGGGGTAGTTCTTTTCGTGCTCTTTCAATTGTCGAGATGCGTATGCTATCACCTTTTCTCTTTGGGTCAGAACACAACCCAACCCGACTCCGGATGCGTCACTATAGACCGCGAAGTCTTCAACTCCATCGGGTAGAGAAAGTATCAGTGCTTCACATAACTTCTTGTTTAGCTTCTCGAATGCCTCATTGTGTTTCTCACTCCACGTATATGTAGCTCCTTTGTGAGTCAAAGCAGTCAATGGAGAAGCTATCAAAGAAAAGCCTTGGATAAATCGTCGGTAGTAGCCAGCTAATCCTAGAAAGCTTCGAATCTCCGTGGGACTTTTTGGTTGTTCCCATTTCATTAAAGCTTCGATTTTGTTGGGTCAACCATTATTCCCTCCTGGTTAACCATGTGACCCAAGAATTGGACTTCTCAGATCTAAAAGTCGCACTTAGAGAACTTAGCGTAAAGCTTCTCCTTCTTCAATACTTCCAACACTTCTCGTAGATGCTTGCCATGCTCCTCCTGGCTTTTCGAGTAGATCAGAATGTCGTCGATGAACACTATCACAGATTTATCGAGGAATGGTTTACAAAACCTGTTCATCAAATCCATGAATGTTGCTGGAGCATTGGTTAGTTCAAAGGACATAACCAAGAACTCGTAGTGTCCATATCTCATTCTAAATGCAGTCTTCTCAATATCTTAATCTCTCACTTTCAGCTGATGATATCCCGACCTAAGATCGACCTTTGAGAAGTAGCTCGAACCTTGTAGTTGATCGAATAGGTCGTCAATCCTTGGCAATGGATACTTGTTCTTCACCGTTGCCTTGTTCAACTCTCGGTAGTCTATGCACATCATCATGCTTCTGTCCTTCTTCTTCACGAATAACACCGGATCTCCCCAGGGCGATGAACTAGGTTGAATGAAACCGTTGTCCAACAGCTCCTGAAGTTGCGTCATAAGCTCCTTCGTCTCCGTCGGTGCTAATCGGTAAGGTGCCTTTGCTATCGGTGTTGTACCTGGTAACAAGTCTATACGAAACTCCACTTGTCTATCAGGTGGTAATTCGAGAAGATCTTCGGGAAAGACTTCCGGATAATCACATACGACCGGTATATTTTGCACCTCTTTCTTTTCCTTCTTAGCATCGATTACAAATGCCAAGTATGATGCACATCCTTTGGACAAACATTTCCTGGCTTTCATCAGGGAGATGATTCCAGAATTCATTATGTGTTTGTCCCCGTACACCATAAATGATTCCTTCCCGGGTGGGCTTACCCTTACTATCTTCTTTCGGCATAATATCTCGGGATCGTTGGCGCTAGGCCAATCCATACCAAAAACGATGTCAAAACACTTTAACTCCATGGGTAATAGCTCCTCATGGAATTCGTTTCTTTTAGGTCGATGACTACGTTCTTAATACGATTACTAACAGGTACGAATTTGCCACTGGCAACTTCTACAATCAAGGCATTATCAAGTTTTTCTACAGGCAATGCTAATTTCCCACCAAAGTTATGCGACACAAAAGAGTAGTTGGCTCCGGAATCAAATAGTATATTTGCAGGCAAACCATTTACAAGAAAGGTAGCTGAAGTGACGTCTGCTGCCTCCTTCGCAGCCTCGAGCGTCATCTAGAAGGCTCTCGCCTTCGACTTTGGTGGTATGTTGGGTCTTCCTGCCTCCTTCTTCTTCGGGCAGTCCCTCAAAATGTGCCCTTCTTCATTACACCCATAACAAGCCTTCTGGGTGAGGGTGCATTCATTGGCATAGTGCCCAGGTTTTCCGCATTTGAAACAAGTGACACCTCCATCACACTTCCCAGAGTGCTTCTTCTTGCACTTGTCACACCACTTCGCTTCTGATCCTCCTCCTCTCGAACCAGGCTTTGAGAATCTACTCTTCTTGTTGGACTTCGAGGATCCATCGAACTTCCGTTTCTCACCAACCTCATCCATTTCTAGACCTCTTTCCTTTTGTTGGGTCTCCACATTCTTAGCCGCTCGAACGGCTGATTTCAGAGTGGTTGCCATCTTGACTGTTGGGCCAAAGTCGACTGGCAGTCCGTTTGCGAACTTCTCAATTTTGGAAAGTTTGGTTGGCACTAAGTATGGAAACAACTTCATCTTTTCTTTGAATGCAGCAGCATGTCGTCGATGCTCATTCTTCCCTTCTTCAAGTTTTGGAACTCATTATTCAGATCAATTAGATCTATCTCCGAACAGTACTGTGCCTTCAGTTGTTCCAAGAACTCATCCCATGACATTTTCAGAGCTTCTCCTCGCAGCATTTTATCCGTCAATAGCTTCCACCAGCTCAAGACTCCACGTTTCAATTGTCTCACAATGAAGACAGTCTTCTGCTTCTCGCTGTAGTCGCAACTCTCAAACACCATCTCCATCTCAGAGATCCAATCCATAATCTCAACAGGCTTTGGGCTTCCTGAGAGACTTGGTGGTTTCGCACCCAAGAAATTCTTGTACATTTTCCTATCCTTGTTGTTTCTCCTTTCTGGGCCATCCCTTTGCTCACCTTGAGTCCCTACTTGACTCACTTGGCGGCTATAGTTCCCTTCCTCAGATTGTTTGGGAATTGGCTTGGTCAGCTCAATATGTATGGTAGGTTCGTCCCTATTTTCGTGGAACACCTGTCTCATTTCTTCCCTTTGTTCAGCTAGCGTAGCCCGAATCATGGCTTGAACTCCAGCCATGGTGACTGGCTCAGGTGCAACTTCTTCTACAACAGGTATTTGCTGAACCACCAGAGGTTGGTTCCTATCTCCATTTGCGTTTACGTTTCCGCTACGGGTCCTTCCCATCTTGATCTATACACCGAATAAGGTGAATTTACATCTTTATTTAGGACTGATGTTTAAATCATCATTATCACTCCGAAACGTTTACATGCTAGTTCTAATATCGTAGTCATACGTTTAGAATCCTAAACACATAAGGTTTCCAGATCCGTTCGGCAACAGACCATAGATCCGAACAAATAACTGCATATCATGCACAAAACATTTAGCACATAAAAGCATTTTAGGCACAATTCCTAAAATAAGCTAGTGCTCACCTCACAATCATCGCTTAGCTTTCTAAGTTTAAGTCTAGAAATCCTACAAATTCCTAGTTCGCTTAAACTAATTCTCTGATACCAACTGTGACATCCCCAAAATCACGGCCAGAAAAGACCGATTTTGTTTATGCTTTGTTCAAAAATCAGAGTAACATTTTAAATAAAAGTGTTGCAGAATTTGTCCCAAACCAAAATATGATAAAGATTTATCAAAATCATTTCTAAAGAAATGTATTTCATTAAAAGACTTGGGATGTCATGTTCGATACATATTAAAAGCATAAACAGTACAATATAAGCCTTACTACATTATTTCATATCTACATGCCTATATCCGTAATCCCTCATCCAAACATCACATCTATGCTCATACGCCACTACCTGTAATACAAGAAACTGAGTGGGTCAGGCTTGGAAGCCTGGTGAGCACATAGGTTTTTCAACCTATAATAAATAAGTTTATTAATTTCATCAATCAACAATAACACGATTACCCATTCCCGTTATCCTCACTTTACGTCCCTAAACGCCTATCATAAGGGACCTAGACTAAGGATCATCATCGGGATGGACACTACTGCTAAGGGGATTCCTCAGCAATAAATGTCCTAAAGGCAACCATGTGGGGGATGGAGTACACCGGTGACCACATCGTTCACAAACACCTATAGGTTGCGAGCCTGCTAGTGTTCCACTGGACTGTCTAGAAGAGTCCGTGGTCGTCATCCATACTCCGCAGGATGACAGAATCAACAACATCAACATCGAGGCCTCTCATCATTTTATCACACATCACATATTACATCTACCCATGTTTTACCCCAACATTTTCGTAGATATAAAATACATATACAGTTTAAATCATTGAAAACGTGTATAAAAACGTCCATCCAGCATAGATAGCAAATATTCAGATAATATACACACATAGCACGTAATTTATATAAAATACTTCATATCTATGTGTAAGCTAAAAGTAACTATGCACTCACTTGAAAGGTGGTGCTCAGCACTCGGACAGCGCTTCGATACTCTCAAAACAATTTTCCTTCGATAAAACCTAGTCCCAATATCACTAGGGTTTAGTCTAATGATAACCGCGACAAATTAATAGTCTGACTATTATTAATATTATATAAGCGTTAAATAACACTCAATATAACTGATAATAATAGCCCAAATAATTATTTGAAGGACCTAATAACGTTACTATAATTATTTGAATGCTATATTAAAAATTGCATAAGCATAGCTCACTTACAGTGGATTTTAAAGAAAACCGGACTTTATTTGGAGCAGCGTTTCGAAACCGAAAGACACTTTTTCTCGGGACTCCGGGAGCCTCGGGGCTTCCTTAGGGAGCTAAGGGGATATACCAAGGGTTTTAGGAGGCTTAGGGCACTTAGAGAGAGAAATATTGTAGAGAGAGAAGTGAAAAATGTGTGAAAAGTTCGGAAATCCTCGCGGCTATTTATAGGTTGCGAAGCTCGGATCTACGTTGCGCGTCGGAGGAGCTACGTTGGGCGTAGTCTCGGATAAGGTTGCCAGCGGTGCACAGCTGGCTCGCACTCGGAAGGGAGTCAGGACCAAAGTTACACGGGGCGTACTCCATTTCGGACGCTGGGCGTAATGCGAAGCAACGTGTCATCATCCGAAGTGACTCCGTGTTTAGCAAGCGACGGCCCTGATTGAGCCACGTCACCACCTCGCAACAAATTTCACAAATTCATACTCCGACTTCTAAAAATCATAACTTTCACATACGAGCTCCATTTTCGATGTTCTTTATATCCACGTGAAGGTGGGTACGTACTCTACAACTTTTGTTTACACTCCGTCGGCTAATTTTGGCTCTATTTTAAAAGTTATATTATTAACATGTTGGGACAGGATTGGTCTGTTAAATTCTCATAACTTCTTTATTCGACGTCCGTTTTCGCCCATCTTTTTCTCATTATGCTACTCTTAACGAGATCTTTGATTCTTGTTTAGGTTGTGTCGGCTAAAAACCGCTCGATCTAATATTCGAATTTCGGGTTGTACATTGTTAAGCCGAAACTTCGAAAAATCATAACTTCTTCTTACGAAGTCAGATTTGGGCGTTCTTTTTATGGACGCTCTCGGTTTAACGTATTCTATGACCTTCGTTTAGGTTGCTAAGGCTAAATCTTGCTCTATCGTAAATTTACTATTTACGCTTCCCGGTATCGTGTTGGTTCCGTCGCGAAACTTCAACGGGTCTAACTTCTTCGTTATAACTCGGATTTCAGCGTTCTTTATATCCCCAGAATCCTTGTTTCGACCACTACAACTTTATATAAAGATATCAGGCTTATCTTACACTTTAATTTTGACGCTTATTTTTATTCTTTATTAATTATACATTTATAATTAAATAATAAGCACATAAATACACATAATTCACATAATACTCAAATATTTCATCTTTATTACTTCAAAAAGAGTTACAAGAGTTGGCCTAGACTATTACATTGTCAAAAATGCTTAGCCCTGAAACCCCAACGTTACATCCTTGCACCAATATGAATTTCCTTTTTCTTCAAGCTTCACCAAAATCCAAGAACAAGCTCTGCAATCAAGTAAAAAAGCTCTCAATCATGCATGGAGGCTAGGGTTTTAAAATGAGAATATGGAGGTTGATGGAGAAGTCCTAATCCATAAATTAAGATTCTTAAATATGAGTAAAAACCTAAAAATCATGGGCTTAGGCTGCCACAGTCAGGTGACACGGCACACTACCCGCCATATCATGGTGCCCAATAAAAAATGCATCCCTCAGATGCTATGTCATTTCATGAAATTCCATACACCATGTCGTGACAATTTTTTTTCCTTAAAAACCACACTTTTGACTCTTTCAGGTCACCAATTGATACATTTTGGAAAATAGGTGTTACACATCGTCTTTAACCTCCAATTTTTCTAGAACACCTCTAATGAAACCATAGCCTCCATTAAAGTGTTTGGAACTCATACTCTATCCTAAATCCATTTTGGTACTCTTTTAATGGTCTTTTGGTGCTCTTGATTGAAATAAACAAGGAAGATTGTTCAAAGAAGCTTTGAATTTAGAGTATTCAACTCTCTCTCTCTCTCTCTCTCTCTCTCTCTTTCTCTCTCTCTATCTCTCTCTAGTTTTGTACCTTGTTAAACCTTAAAGATCCAAGATTTATTATGTTTCATCATTATATCTATGAAACTTGGTGTTTTGGTCCATTTTAATGAGTTGTGGTCCCTTTTTTACTTGTTCCATAGAGTTTGAAGAACTCCTTGTGTTTCGGTTCATGTTTAAAGTTCAGATCTAGTGATTTGGTGGAGTAATGAGTGTATGAAATAACTCTCTTTACTCCATGCATGAAGAAAATGGGTTTTGGACATTTCTTAGCTTAAGGTTTTAGATCTTGAAAGCTTGTGGTATTATTATGGATTAATTTCAAAACTTCATCCATTTACACATCATGTTGATTCAGATCTGAAAGTTGGGGGCTTTGACTTAATGGATTAAGTCGATAAAGATGCATTCTTGGACTCTTTGAGACTTAAAGTTTAGATCTTGGTTTTTGAAAAATTGGAGGTTTAACTTAATGGAATAAGTCAAAATCCCTTTTGGAAAAATGATTGACCCGACACACTTGGTTGACCAGGAGTTAACTTTTTGACCATTTAACTTTTAGTCAAACTTGGGTAGAATTGAGTATTTATATAAGGATTGGTACGCTTGTCATTAGATGGCTTATGTTAGTTGTTTTTATGATGGGATTGATGGTGTGCTTCGGCTGTTTAGCTCAAGTGAGTATTATGATTGTATTACTTATATCATGTGTTGTATGTGAGTCGTTGATGACTCAGGGTTGCTGATAACCAAAATTGCTACTAGAGTCGCTGATGACTCATGGTTTCTGATAACCCTAATATGTAGTATTTGAGTCACTGATGACTTGGGGTTACTGATAATCCATAGTTGTTATATATGTTTAGTTATGTTTTGTTGTATGTGATATTTTAGACAACTCACTAAGTTTTGGCTTACAGTTATGGATTAAATGATTTTCAAGTGTTTTATTAGTTCACTAGGTGTGATACCCGTATGTTATACGGGTTAGATATAATAAAAATTAAATATAAAAGTTTAAACAAAAATTATTTAAATTTAAAATTTAAAATTTAAAATTTGAATTTAAAAAGAAACATATTAAATACTATATGAGTACTAATATTGTAATTTATTAGTTATTTTCAATTAAGGCAATTATTAATTGAGGTGTAAATATGATATGTTAATTAAAAAAAGATAAAAGAAAATAAGAAAATGACAAATGGAATAAACATTTAATCAAAAATACCAAAAAATGACATGTGTCCAAGTTAATGAAAGAATGACATGTGTCAAAATGACTTTCATTTACTATGGAGATGGGAATGCAAAGCCGTGACTGTACACACATACATCAGTGGTTTTATGATTTGAGTCTGCGATACTTTCACTATAACTCTAATTTATGGATTTCAGTTTCTAAACCAATAATGTACCTTTATAAAAATGAATGTTTCTGCTAGTTTAAAAATGAAAATCTTATTCTGAAAATTTGGACATTACATATGAAGCCTAGACTGCCTCCACTAAGAATGTGGCAATTGACCAAATACATATAAAGGCCAATACATCTGAGGTAATGATGGTTATCCAACCATCATACTTAAAGCTTGGCCTCACGGGATTTGTGGATATGGTAGACACTCTTTGATTATGTTGGTTCGATGAATGACATAAATGTTCTTAACATGTCTCTGATATTCGACGACATGTATAATGGGACTGCACCAGATGCATTGTTTGTTATGCATGGAACGTCTTATAGGTGTGGGTATTATCATGTAGATGGGATCTATCCGGAGCGTTCTTGTTTTGTGAAGAAATTATATTGTCCTAATGATCGACAGAGGTTAAAGTTTAAGAAAGTTCTAGAGAAGGCAAGGAAATATGTAGAACGAGCCTTTTGTGCTCTTAAAAAGCGTTGGCATGTACTGAATACCTTGAAGTTTTTGTTGAAGAGAAGAAAATGAGTGAGATGATGTATACTTGTATCATATTGCATAATATGATTCTCGAAGATGAAGGAAATGCAATGGTTATGCTTATTTACATAGCTTTTAAATTTGAACTCTAAATAAATGAAAGTTCCAATGGTTATGCTTATTTACATAACTTTTTTTTTATAAATTTAACTAATTTACCCTCATCTTTCTAAAATGTTTTATAAAATTTCCTCATTTAATTAGTCTATTTTAAACACGAATAATATTTTAAAAACATTAAAAATAATATATTATCGTCATAAAAGTTACGTTTATAAATAAGATGTTATTAAATAGTTAATAGAAATAATTAATTAGTAAAGAAATAAAAAATATTTAAAACTAAATTAAAATTAAAAAGGTAATTTGAAATGTGGTTAATATATAAGGGGTAAATATAATAGTTGTGAAAGTAAATTGACCACTCAATATATATTGAGTGGTCAAAATAAAAAAAAAACAAAAAAGTTTTCTACTTTAATGGTAATAAATGGTCAAAAAAAAAAAACAAAACATATAGTCATAAGCTATAAAAAATTTTTGTGTGTGTGTGTGTGTTTGTGGGTTGGGGTGTGTGGGTAGGTGGGGGGGTGTTAAAGTGGGGGTAGGTAGAGGTGGATGAGGTGGGAGTGTGTGTGTGTTTATATTTTAGAAAAATTTTGAAATTAGAAAAATGTGGAAAACAATGATTATCAGTTTTTCCAAAAATTTCTAACTTCTTTGTAATTTTAGAAAACGGAACATTTTCATTTTCCGTGAAAAATTTAGAAAAATATACGAACTAAACGCGTTTTCAAAATTCTCATTTTTCTTGGAAATTTTTTCCGGAAAACAACTCATTTTTCCGCAACTAAACGCACTCTTAGTTTGGTTCTCGATTCTCGATTTCCCACTAAATCAGTTCTCGTTTCTTTGATTTTCGGATCCGGTCCGAAACCGAACACTTCCTATAAAGCATACTTGTAGAACAGAACTCGAACAAAGATATTCGGTTCGGTTCCAGTTTCTCATTTTCCACTAAATCAGTTCTCGATCTGGAGCTAATTTAAAAAGGTGTCTTTGGGTTGTGATTTTAGTGGATTACTCAAAATACATATATTGTTATCTTGTTCTAATTTAATTATAGATAGACCAAATTTGAATAAGGATAAAATGATATAAATTAAAGTTGATTGGTCTCATATTTAAAGTTTACGGGTCAAGGTAAATAAATTTATGAAAACAATTCTAATATTGTATTTGATGTTTTGAGATTTTGGGGATGTTAAATTGGTGATGAGATATCAACGAAAAAACTTAACCAAAAACACTCTATATACATGGACCGATTGGACGCTCTAATTTTTTGTTTGGTTGGTAACTCTAGCTTCTTACTGGTTTGCTTCAATGAAATTCCTGCGTACTAATTCAACCATCATATTTATCATGGATCTCGATGCGCTTCAAATTTAGTTAGAAACATATAACTCTATTTTAGTTTCAGAAAGATCGTACATCAAACTTTTGTCAAATATTTTTGGCTATTCTAATCTATAAGACACCACAATATTATCCCTCCTTTAGAAATTTATTTTTCACAATATGCAAAAGGGGTAGAAAAAAGATAATAGAAGCCTATGACAGTAATAGACTATTAACTTTACGTAAAGGGCTAAAACCTCCATGCTGACGTGGCAACGAGGGGCCTATCATGCCAGCACAGCACCATCTCCGCTTGCCGTTTCACCACGTGGAACCCCCTGACTTGTACCCTCCTCAGTAAACACTCCGCTTGAAAGTCAGCGAACTGACTCAACCCCACCGGCCTCATGCCGGCCCTACTGAACGCCTCCCTCCACGACGGCACATGACGACCCGACGCCTCCACCGCCGCAGTTATCTTCGGCAGCAGCACAAACATCTCAATTTTCCTGATCCAGTCACTCCCTCCGCCACCACCAATGTTCGCCGCCTCTAACGATTCTAGCAGCGTTGAGTAGAATTCTAGCCCGTCGATTACCGTTTGACGGAAGAACGACGTTTCGCTTCCCATCAATCCTTCGCCGTCGACGAAAACGATAACATGTGGCGAAACTCTCCGGAGATCGTTGATGAAACCGGCGCCTATACGGTGGAAGACCGTTGAAGAGAGGAGAACTGCCGTCTTCTCTCCCTCCATGAACTTAATCGCTTTGAACGACAAGTACTCGAAAGTTCGAAACGACACGAAATCTATATCGAATCGGAGTTTTAGACCACGAGCGAACTGCCAGAGGTTATCTCTGATCAATTTTGATTCCATTTCGTACTCCTCCGGAATAATAGCTGTGATTCTGACAGCCGGTGAATGAACCTTTCGAGCTTCTGCCTTCTCCGCGATCTCTTTCATGAACGACGCCCAGTGTCCGCCCAAGCCGATGTCAAAATCGATGACGTGCACGATCATCGCACCGTCCACCGCCTCCAGCATCGCCTGGTTCGCGGTGAAGTCAGAGAACATCGGAATCGGCGAGACGTTTGAAAACGTCTTGTACGCTTCGATCGATTGTACAATTTCTGACGAAGAAGAAGACTGGGTCATCCGAGTTGGCCCGGTGAGTAGAGATTGAAGTGCTTCTTTGAAGTAAAAAGCAGCTCTTTGAAGCGCTTTTCCGGTAGGCGCACGGAGGCGCTGATTGAGTCGCGTCATTATCACTTGAGCTAGTTGGATAGACCGAGTTTCGAAGCACTCCGCGATCCGGATCAACTCATCCACGAAATCAAACCCGTTTCCATTGTTATTACTGTTATCGTCATCATCCTGGCTCATAAAATCAAGCGCGTTAAGATTCGGATTCAAGTTTTCGAAATCCGAGTGAAAGAACAGAGCCGTCGCCGGAGCAGCCGATTCGGTGTGTATCGGAGGCAGCTCAGGAAGATCAAGAGGGTAAGCAGATTTAGTAGAATCATCATGAAGACCCAATTCCTTCATGAGAGAATCCCATTCTTCAAACTGATGGATCATTCCATGTTCAATATTATCCAACGGCAACTGTTCCTCCTCCGACGAAAACACAACAATATTATGATCAACCGAATTGAACTCCGACGCCTTACCAGTAATCGGACTAGGTGGACTCCGTCGCACGTCGAGCACCGATTTCGGTTCGTATCGATTACTTCCAATACCACCACCGGCAACTTGCTGCTTGACGTTGCTAGAATTAAGATTGTTTTGCGATGAAGCGAAGGGCAATTTCATTCCTCAAACGTAATGCAGGTACGTAAAACTTCCACTCCTCTTCTTAATTGAATTTTCAAGAGGTTTTATAATTGAATATGAAGAAAGGGGTGTTGTGGGTAAAGGGGATTTCCTGAGGTGATGATTATGAGCTTTTGTAACCGGTAAAAGTGGTGGTGGTGGGGTATGGACGGCCATGTTAATGGACATGAGGGACACTGAATTGACAACACAGGGTTGAGCAGAGGAGTCAGAAGATTGATTGATTAAGCCATATCACCGAAGCTTCTTCCTCAAGATTTTTTATAAAAAATAAACAACTTTTGCTTTAAAGTGTTACCAAAACCCAGTAGATTTACAACTTTCAATTCACATCGTACAATTTAATAAAGCTATCTGTCTTGTCTTTGACAATTTTAAATCTGTCATAAGCTAGTACACCTTTGCCTTTTGTGGATTCTTTTTGTTTGCCTCTTTTTAGAGTTAAGTGGGTTGACCTCCTACTCCAAGCTCCAAATTTCAATCACTTTTTAAACCTAAACGTGAAATTCTGTTGTTTCGTAGACAATGGATTTAGTTAGTGTTACAATCTTATAGTTAAACGTGTCTGAATTCGAGTAATACTCTAGTATTCACTATCTATAGTATATATATATATATGTTTTTAATATTATGTATAATCATAACAAATCAAATATGCATGTTAATATGAAAATAATAGTATATGTCACCTTCGGCCGACCCATCGACATACTTAAACTTGGGGCCTATTCTATAGATTCATATCTTCTTACACTTGAGTCATTCTTACATTCTTACATGATGATGCCTAATCAAGTATAATTTTATGGTCATCAAGGTTTAGGATGATCTTTTGGTTTAGAACGCATATTCTATAATATATTATTTTATTAATTGATGTGACTCATAGAATGATTTGTGGTGGCTTTCGAGAAGGAAATCGGGTGTGTTCGAGACATGTGATCAAAAGAAAAGAGTTTTCCATATTTTGATGGAGGATTACGCTCTGGCGATCAAAGTAGGGTAGATTGGAGGTGAGAATATACATCAAGCAGGAGTGTAACGAGAGTAGTAGTTTACGTTACCTGTTATCTACTGATATCTCATGCTATTCTTCAATTATGTATAAATTTATCCTTAAATCATGTCATGTCTAGTCTTTATCAAACTCTACTACCATGGGGAAACTAGGATCTCTTCAAGTGAGTGTATGACTTCAGATTTATATGTCCAATTGAAGTGTGTTTCTTAGGTTCCTATTCTGATGGTTGTCGTATTCTCCCACAAATCACAAAGAGGGTCGACCACTCGTCTTCTTATAGGTTGGCATAGTCGCCTCTTTGGTATTATTATCTTGGTCTTGTTGGTTACCTCGTTCTGACCATTAAATTGGGGATAAGCCACTAAGGTGAAACATTATTGAATGTGAGGGATAATGCACTTGTTGGCACCACTTGATGTGTCACTAGGTGGCCCGTCTTCTATTGGGTAAGCTAGATGTATAAGCTCTCGATTGCCAATTAATCTGGAAACACAAACAATTCATAAGTCGATGACTGGGAGGGATTCCGGGTCACACTCCAATGATAAAGTCAGTAAGGACTTTGGGATATTATGGGAAGTAAAACGCGTATTGAATTGTTTTGGATATCGATTGTTACGTACCTTGTGAAGGTGGTTTAGGTTACCTATTTATAGGCGTGACAAAAAGATGGCGACCTCTTCTTGTACCGAGTAGGTTCACCGTCTTGTCGTATTTATGGCTAGGTGCCCGCAGGTACATGTTAATGTACTTAGTAGCTATTAAACAACTGTTCCTCGTAAGTGTAAGGATCTGTCAATCATCTATTATCATACAGGCTGTATTTCTTTGACTTCCCATGTCCTTTGGTATTGTAGTGACGACATATTGTACTTTAGTTGTTATTTCCCCATTGTTTTGTACTTATTGATGGTTTGGTACTTATCCATGATTCGTTACTTGTCCATGGTTTGGTACTTATCCATGGCTCGGTACTTCTTGAAGGTATATGCATAGTTTTGGCCCTATACCCTATTATCTTTCATTAGGTTTTCCTGCAAATTGACAATTATTGTTAGTTATATTGTCGCCTAACTTGGTTACAAGGCCGGTCCAAAGGTTTCTTATGCCCAGGGCGAAGAAAAATTCTAATGCCCATCGGGCCAATGCTTTGACAGTACAGGTTAAACAAGTTAATATGCCATATAAATTTCTAAAGCAAAACACTCAAGTGAAGTTTGCTTGAATTCATAGGAATTGGAATTGTATTCCATTAAAAATCATGCTCAGTTCAAAATAATTCAGGAATTGAATTAGCTTTAAAATTCCTAAAAAAACCTACCCACCAAGTGAAATTAACTTTCCATCCACCAAGTAAGGGAATTGAATTCCATTACTTTTTATTTATAAAATACTAAAATACCATTATAAACTCTAGATTTATTTGAGTTTTTTTTTATATCTCTCAAGTTTTTTCACTCAATCGATCCTTCTTCAAGTTTCTAACTGGATGTTGTACTTCATCTCCTCTTCTGCAACCGACTATTTACTGTTTAGACAAATGAAAAAAACGATCTGGATCAATGATGGAATTCCCATTCCCTACAAGGATTAAACAAAGCTTGACCATAGAAGAAAAAAACCTGAAATCAGTTCCGATTTCCTTCTTGTTTGCTGATTAAAACTAGTTAACAACCAATCTTCAATAAGTTGTCAATTTCTTCTTGGTTGCTCATCCAAACTGTTGACTCAACAAGAACTCACGCCAATTACCTTTCTGAGTTCAAACCCATCATAAAGTGAGAAATCTTAATATAACAACAACACTTTATGACGAAATCTGATCATATGCAACAAACAACAACTCTAGTTAAAAAAAACATTCTACAAATAAATACCCAGAGAGAGCCCTAATTGTTCATGATGTTCATATACAACAAAACAACATCTTTTGTAATTACAAGAAAATTAAGGAAACAATTAAATGCCTCTAATACTTTTATACCATTAACACATATGCAACAACATTTCAACGCCATTAACACATAAAGAATATCACAAAATCAATACTTTTGTCAATTCCACAATCACTTTTATACATTGCTACCTACTAACGGAAAATGTTCACTCAAAAGTCCAAATATCAAAGGCCTAGTGTTAGTATAATGAACTTCTGAGATTAGGAAATGCATTGATCAAATTGATAAAATACTAATATGGGGTTCCACTGAACCAACAATTCTAAAATCAAGTTGACAACAGTTAAAGTATAAGATTGAGAGAAAAAAAAACAGTACAGGGGTGGTGAACGAGTCATCTGGTGATTGAAAACCAGTCGCAAAGCTTCCCCTTTTCAGGCATGGCTTCACCTTTTCAGACAATATCGATCCTTTTTATGCCTATTTTAATCGATAGGCATTCGGGTTACCTAAGTGACATCGTTCTGATTTCTACTTACGCTCATTCGTCTCCTTCGTCTTCAACTCTTTGGTAATAACCAAACTAGGGAAAATTTGAGAAAAATGATGCCCCTATAACCAGAAATACTCAAATACCTCATTCTCTCACCCTCCTCGTAGTTCTCAGTCTCTTCGACTTCTTTATAAGGCGTGCATTTTTTTGCCGATTGAAAATTGCCGCCATTTGAGATATACCTACAAGAGTTAAACATAATCCGTTGCCCTGTGTTGTATTGTTGCCCTGGGCAACGACCCAACTCTCACTACCCTTTGGGCCGACCCTGCTTGGTTATAATATATTTTCATAAAATTACGATCATGCTTTCCCTATAATTATGATGAGTTGCTTTGTTTCAACCTAATATGTGAAAATATTCAACGACAATCACTAAGAGCTTCACCTTCTTAGGTGCTTCATAGTATTCAACCGGGTTCTTTAGATAGGGGCGAGCATTTGACGTTAAATATATTTCTTTGTTGTATATGTTGCATCATAATATATCTTTTGTCAGTAGAGCCCAAGATGTATGACTTTTCTTGTCAATGCTTAAGCACCTTTATATCCCCCACCCATCCACATGTGGGTTTCGCGAAGTATTTAGATTTTTTTTCTTATTCATGAAGGGTAACTGATAACCTACCCCTTGGTAGGGGACGAGGGACGCTGTTTCACACTCTAGCAAGGAGTGTGTGTGACTGTTGGTACGACTGGGCACTCTCCAAACAACATCTGGCGAGCGAAGCCCTATGCCCACAAGTGACTTCCTCACCATGGCTAGTCTGCCCAATTCACCATTCTCCAACAGAAATTTCTGCCTCACGACAAAAGGCAAAAACTCTAAGTGACAAAGGTGTCACAAAACCGAGAACGGCGGAAACGTATCTTTTGTAATGTGTTCGTATTTCATATAGTCTGTAATGTATTAGCATAGACTCATGAATGAACTGACTCTTGTATGATTCCTTGTACTTGGAATAGTAAGTAGTATCTCCTAACTATACCTATTATAGTTACTAGTATTGTATGTGTATAACCAAGGTATGCCTTTGCTACTCAAAGGTACTGAACCAACTTATGGAACTTTTATGTCTATATATGTATACATGATGTATATAACTAATATTTAGACGACATTCGGACGAATAACCGATGCCCTAAGGCCACATCCCAACGAGGAAAAGGAAATAAAGCGAGCTAGCTGTCCTAAGTCCTTTAAACATTACTTATATAACTATACATATATAGGCATGCATTTGACAATATAAAAGTATAAAAGAAGTTTTGTAACACCTTTGAAAAGTTGAATAACTAAGAAATAATAACTTGATGTCAGTTTGTAATACGATATGAAAGCCGTTTGTTTGATAAAAACAGTTTTAAGTATAAGAAAACCTTTATTTGAAACACGATTCTAACATCGTTTGAAAGGAAACATAAGGTATGTAAGACAGTTTGATAAAGAGTTTTATCATGTAAACACGTTTGAGAAAGTCCTTTGAAGTAATATGTTTGGTGAAACAGCTAAACGTGTAGTAAATCCATTTGTATACTAGTCATAAGTCGCATAAGATTGATTAAATAATAATATCGAATACATAGCAAAGGATAGAAATTCTCACACGATAATAACCGGGTGTTTACTTGTATCCCCCCCTTAAAAGTATTTAAAAAGCATTTAAAATGTATTTAAAGTGTGTTTGTAGGGGTATGAACTCACTTTATAGATTGAAGAAAGCGAGACGAAAACCGAGCAGAACTTGTACTCGAGAAAGTGGATTTCTCGGGATTTTCGGGAATCTCGGGAACGTAAAACTTCCTTCCGAACTTGGATATGAAAACCGGGACTTTGGGATGGCTCCGAGGGTTTAAACGCAGAGCTTCGATGCGAGAAAGGGAGGATGGTATGACACATTGGTGAGATATCTTCGTGAAAGTGGATACAAAAGAGAAAAAATTGGCAACACCTTGTTCATTAAGCATTCAAGATCTTACATCATTCTTGCTCAAGTGTATGTTGATGATATCATCTTCGGATCCACTGATGAGAAACTAAGTTCTGAATTTGCTGAGATCATGGATAAGAAGTTTGAGATGAGCATGATGCGTGAACTAACTTTCTTTTTAGGTCTGCAGGTTAAACAATAAACTAATGGTATTTTTGTTTGTCAAGCTAAATATATTGCATATATGCTGAAGAAGTATGGTGTTTTTCACTACAAACCAACAAAGACTCCAATTTCTTCATCATCACCTGTTGGCGTTGATCCAAATGGTGTGGATATGAAAGCAACTCTATATCGAGGAATGATAGGCTCACTAATCTATCTTACTACTAGACGTCCTGACATTATGTTTGCTACCATATTATGTGTTCGTTGTGA